>NW_026273325.1:440000-615341 GCF_020536995.1 Dreissena polymorpha | reverse complement strand
ACTTTTATAGATTTTACAGTTAAAACGGCCACCGGAAAAACTTTGCGAAACCGAAATTTCGCAAACTTAAGTACCCTTTTTCTTGAAGGTTTGCTTATTTGTGATAAGTATAAGATAAAGTCTAACTTGTGATTAATAATTGGTTTATTTTGCTTGTTAATGCGTTTTCTTCACTATGAACTTTATTTGCAAAGTTGGGTTTCCCATGGGATTTTTGTAATTTCCCATGGGATTTTTCATTATCCCATGGGAATTTTGGTTTCTCCCATGGGATTTTTCTCCAGCTTTTTTTTTGGGAGAAAAATCCCATGGGATTTTCAAAACATAAACACGTTCGTTTGTGCTTAGTTATCGATTTTAAGCATTGTTAAAGCATTTGTGCTTATTTTCGTTCAATTTACTTTGATAGAAAAAAAATCCCATTTTTTTATGGGAAAAAAAAATCCCATGGGATTTTTTTCTGATTTTTAAGATTTATTCATGTAACCTTCAGAAACACTACCTTTTAACAAATGATGAGCATTTCTCGCGATTTCAACGCGTTATATTCGTGTTTTTTAATAATAAAAAAATCCCATGGGATTTTTTTGTCCCATGGGATTTTTTGTCCCATGGATTTTTTTCCCATGGGATTTTTTTTTCCAATGGGATTTTTTTTAAGGTATAAGTTTCTAAAAGCTAATAATATAATATAATTATAATATAAAATAATAATAATAATAATAATAATAATAATAATAATAATAATAATAATAATATCGTGCTCAATATGATGAATTTGTACTTTTAAGCGACTAACATTTTTATTCGAGCCGATCGTCGAGTCCGAATGGTGAGTATAAGAGCAATTTACCTGTACAAATATCTCAATTGTGAAGAGAACGCTACCGTACTATAAAATAATCTTGATAATAAGTCATATCATTTCCGACAGAAAATGAAAACAGTATCCATATTGATGTCAGCAATGTCCCCTGCTATGATAAATATTGACAAAGAAAACCCTTGACAATAATTCCGTGTCGAATACGCATAGATTATATCAATCAAATTCATATAAGCATTGATAAGATAATTTGCGAAAATGGGTCTATGTCAAATACGGCAAGCGTAGCTCCATTCCATAATGTCCGTATTAAGTCACGTCAAGTTTCTTGGTCGAATTATAGCATAATAATCATTTTCACATTACGCGATTCATATGAGTTTCCCTACATATATTGTGTTAAAATTTATGTTACACTAATGTGCGATGATGAAAAGGGGATTTCGGTAATTCTACATTCGCCCGCCTAGTACCGAAATCCCCATATTTACGCCTTAAAGGGTCAATAGGTCATCGGTATGAATGGTTTTTGACTTCACATGAATGTTAAGGTGCAACAAATTTGATATTAATTTTAATTATTAAGCACTCTTGACAGCATTAAGTTGCCTTTCAGTGGGGATTTCGGTAATTCTACACTAGAACTTAACGCGCGCCGGTACCGAAATCCTGCTGTACAAACCTTCAAGTGTCAACAAAATTATTATAGTGTTTTTTTTCATTAGCAACCAGTGACATGTATTATCTCCCATTCGGTTACTACTTCTTTTGGAAAATAATTAGCGGGGATTTCGGTACTGCTACATTCGTACGCCCAGAGCCGAAATCACCCATGTTTACGCCAATCCCCCATATTACGCCTTAAAGGGTCTATATGTCATTATGTTTTGTTTTGGCTTTGCATTAATGTTGATTTGTACACAATCATATTAGTGTTACTCATTTAAAACACTCTTATCAGAATATTTTTTCCATTATTAAATAGTTTATTAATGTGAAAAATGTGTAAACGAATGTAAAAAAGGTAAATGTACATTTAAAACATTGGTTACAACAAGTATATGTACATATAACATGACATAGTAATAATAAGTCTTCAGAAAGTATTTTCCAACAAATCTGATGAAACAAATGATATCGTACTACCTTATTTACAATATGCTATACACTTTTGCAATTTAGTTATCAATGTTTAATCAAAGCCATAAATCAGGATAATATGTTGCCTCTTAGCGGGGATTTCGGTAATTCTTAACAAGCACATAAAACCCGCGCCGGGTACCGAAAATCCCCGCTGTACAAACCTTCAAGTGTAAAAAAATACTGATTTAGGTTTAAATAAAGGGAACAATAGTATTTTGGCCACAAAAAAGCACTTCCGCGTCAACAAAACGATTGAAATTATGTCAGAAACCCAGCTTTTCATTGTATATATTGCAATACAAACCATCGGCCGCCGAGAGCGGAATACTGCGCTTGGCCGCTAAACAATGTGGATTGCATCAAATTAAATGTCAATTTTCGATTTATTACAAAAATAAACCACTGCCTTTTTATAAATATGTCAAGCACGTACACTAAACAAAAAAAATCGATATATCTTTATGTAATGTAGAAAAGTAAGCGCTTTATATATAACAATGTTTTATAATGTCTCTCTGGTTGAGAAAAAAAACTAAACAAAAAAACCATGTAGAACATATAGTGTTTCATAATTAAAAAAAATATTAATGATGCACGTGATGGTTTATAATTGATATAAGTTCACGTGTCATTGAACGAGTTAAGGGAGAAATGCAATTAAATTACACATAATTAAAAATGATACATACTGTCAGCTTGATTTATAATTGTGTTCCTCATCGCGCCAATATATTCATTGTTCATGAAATGTGTATAAAAGCAAACGAGTGAAATTATGTCAGAATCCTGCTTTCACATGAAATGATCTTTAACACTTTTTTTATTCCATCAGGTAATTATAATAATAGGGGAAGTCTATACTGTGTATTAAAAACTTGTTGTGGTGATCCCTATCGTTATCCGCTCATACACATCCACCTGGCTACTGTACAGAAACAATTAGATTTACTTCCAAAATAACTGATTTCATTAATTGCTAACGTTGTTGTCTATATTTTAAATTAACAACGATAATGGATCAACATCACCGTTGCACAATTATTAAGTTCACAGTAATCTGTACTTTAAATAGATAGCCTAATTAAAGACGGTGCTAATAAAGAACAAAGCGTGAATGTGGATATTAAGAAATTAGATCCTTTTTTGCATGACACTGGCAGTATAATCATTTTATCTTATATAAATAAGCCACATTTAAGACATGGATACAATTAAAATAAGACACATTTGCATCTTTCATTTCTTGAAAAAAAAATAAGCACGCAGTCACATATAAATAAGATACATTGAAGACACAGAAAAAATAAATAAGACACATTTGCATCTTTCACTAAATTTTCTTAAAAAACACTGAAACTGGAAGAAAACATTTATTACTGACAACATTATTCTAAAAGTCGACTGACAACTTAAGTTCAAAGAGGGATTTACAATTAAATAAGATCCATTTTCGCATGATGCTGGTGTAGAGCAAGCAATACATTTCTTACTGACACATTATTCTAAAAGTCGACAGGCAACATAAATTCAAAGAGGGAACCACAATTAAATAAGATCAATTTTCGCATGATACTGGTTGTATAGCAAGTAGTCACATATTAATTACAGCTTGCATTAGTTGCAATAATTTTGTTAAGTGCGCGTGCTTCTGAACGTTGCGTTAAGCGAGAGTGTTGCCATTTTGTTAGTTTTATATTTTGGTATTATGTATGATTATTGCTTGTTTTGAATTTGAAATAAACGCTTTCTGGCAAATAAGCATCGTCTTAATTTTAATACAAATACTGAACATTTGACTACAAAATGTCCAATAACATACCGGCAATAACATTATATATATGTTAATTTCTGTGCATGTTTATATACCGAAATTATAGCCGACATCGGCAGTTAGGGAAATTTAGTGACACACTTTAACACATCAAACATGCATGATAGTTCTTTTTTCATATGATATTCCCCTGGTTGCTTACCGGTGTATTGGTACAGTTGATAACCCCGCCGGGACTACAGTAGGGTGCTAATACACACGTGTATCGTGTTCAATACAATCGTCTTAATTTTAATGCAAATAATGAACATGTGACATACAAAATGTCCAATAACATATCGGCATTAACATTATATATAGTGTAATTTCTTTGCATGTGTTTATACCGAGATTATAGTCCGACATCGGCAGTTAGGGAAATTTTGTGACACACTTTAACAAAACAAACATGCATGATAGTTCTTTTTTCATATGATATTCCCCTGGTTGCTTACCGGTGTATTGGTGCAGTTGATAACCCCCGCCGGGACTACAGTAGGGTGCTAATACACACGTGTATCGTGTTCAATACCCGATCCATGCTACAACGTGTAGAACGGGAATTTCGGTAATTTCTACCTTTTTAAGCTTGCGCACCTCTAATGGGCACATATCCAAATATAATTTAATTAATTATTTTCCTAATCAGCATCATTTACTACACTACATGCAAATTTGTAGGTAGCTTTCCATGCTTAAAAAAATAAACCGATTTTTTCAAAACCACCCTCACGCTCGGCTTTTGTCCAGTTTATTTCACCCCTGGGGTAATAAAAGTTCCATAATTCATTCAAATTTCCCAAATGTGGGGCATGCAGTTGTGTGTACAGATGCAGTAAAGGTGTTATAGTTTAAACAAGATGATATAAGTATTCTTTTACCAGCATTTATTTTTTACAAATTTTAATCTATGGAATAGCGCCATGAAATGTAAGTGATTTCAGCCAAGTAAAAATTGGGTCGGTTAAAAACAAAGTGTCATAAAATTCAAAATAGTATCATTTAAGTTATATTTTAAATTAAGTTTTTATAGAAACACTATATACAGCAAAAATACCAAAAAATAGACAGATTTACACCGTTTACTTTTTGAATAAAAATAAAAATGCAACATGCATCATTCGTATTTTCAGCAGTAAATTAATCAATTTAGCCATAACGTTGTTTTAATTTTAAAATTGAAGGATGTGCATACAATTTTCAACATATTTAACAATAAACATAGCTTATGTGCTATATTAAATCAAATTACGTTAGAAAAGAAATAAAACGCGTCGCAAAAAGTATGCGATGTCGGCAGAATCGAACCTGCGGCGGGAAAATCCCAAAAGAATTCAATTTTATCGCCTTACCCACTCGGCCACGACAACTTTACATCTGTGTAACCTTAAATTAGATATATATAAGTAAACAGGTAAAAAGGCTCGCTCGATTCTTTGAAGAAATCGCGAAATCGTATTTTTCAGATGATAATTGGATCAAAGTCAATATTTAGAGTGAAAATAATGTAATCTAAATGAATAAGTTAAACATATATCAAAATTCGAAGTTGAAAAAAATAAAATGCATCTCTCGGAAATAAGCGATCATTGAAGATCGCCAATGGCTTATGAAGTGAAAGGACAGTTGAAAGTTTCCCATTTTGCACTTTAATGATTCTGATAATATGGTGACAAAGGCAGTAGTCCTTGCAGTATTGTGTTTGACCGAGAGTAGCGTGATCTGTGTCGGTGTTGGGCGCTCTGAGGGCGCAATCCTGCTACATAGGTACATAGAAACCTCTTGTGGCTATAGTCCATGGACCGGGTCGGCAGACAGGGGAACATGTAAATTTTTATATGTATGTTTTATATCTTAATTACCTAAACGTATTTATCCTGGTTACTTATTTACTGAGGTATGAGTTAGTCGCAATGATTGTAGATACGTTGTACTATATGTAGTAAGTATTTGGAGGACGAGTGGCACGGGCACGCGCTTTATTATCACTTATTGCAAGGGAACGCTTTTTGTTTATATACGTATTTTTGATATTCCGATAGGCTTAAGGGAGGTACTTATTCAAGTAAAACGCGATATTTTTTTGCAATGCCTTTTTATAACTCTTGTTTAAATTAATTACATACGAATATACAGCTAAATTTAAGATGATTTTTACCAGAAAAAATTTCGGAGAAAGATAGTAATGAGATTAGATATTCCAAAGAATGCGAGTCTCCATATATATTTTCTATTGCAGGGGAGGTAATTAAAAAATTTAAAGTCTCCGAATTGGTCTTTGTTGTATCTATTTACGTTTATTTTCAAGCTTATGGCGATTAAAAATTAATTATTATTAGTATATGCTCACGTGGATATTGGTACGGATATATCGTGTTCATATAACTGTTACTACATCCATTTCATTCATCATTCAGGTCGGGCTACACAAATCTCGTGAAGATGCTAGTAGGACCTTTAAACAAACTCTCATACACACACTCTTCACTCATCGTGGCGCTCTCGCATGTCTGAGGCGATATATAAGATCGATGTCATAATAATACTGTATTCGCTGGTATTTTCGGTTGATATGTTTGATTGCGTAGGACGCAATGAATATAGTGTATTTATATTTAATCGAAGTGAGCTCATTGTTGTTTCTGGCGGTATTCAATTTCTGGTAATAGTTTCGCGATTAAAGACGTCGGTTCTCGGTTAGGTGTGGAATGTTCTTATTTGTTAATGTGCCAAGTGCTTAAAGGCGGTTTATCGCACTTTATTAGTCGGCGTTCAAGAGAATGGGTAATAAATGCAAATCAGTAGGTGCTTAGAAGACTTAAGTACGGCAAGAACCACAACTCACTCTGCTAGGAACGATTACCACTGCCTGTCTGCAGCAGACGACAAATGATTCTGCTCTAGCAGTGAATGTATATACCAGCTTGTAAACGCCAATGGCCAGTCTAGTGTTTATCATTAAAATATGCACATAGTGGCTGCTTTCATGGAAAACGAGGCTTAATGCACGTCAAATAAGATTAGCCTGTGCACAATGATAAGCATATGCAATGCGAACAAGCTAATCAATGATATTTTGATTCAATTTTCATATTTATACCAAGTGAGTTTTCATTTGACCGCCTTGCGGATACAGATCCATTAGCATGTGCTTGTGTATTATAATAACAATTAATGAGTTAATTTACTACTTACAGTATCGTTATTTTCATCAACATCATCGTTATCAACGTTATCATGATCATCATCATCAACATAATCATCATCTCATCATTATCATCATCATCATTATCATCATCATCATCATCATCATCATCATCATCATCATCATCATCATCATCATCATCATCATCATCATCATCATCATCATCATCATCATCATCAGCATCATCATCGTCATCATCATCGTCATCATCATCATCATCATCATCATCATCATCATCATCATCATCATCATCATCATCATCATCATCATCATCATCATCAGTCGTCGTCGTCGTCGTCGTCGCCCTCGTCCTCGTCCTGCTCTTCAGCCTCCACCGCATCATCAGCAGCAGCATCGTCATCAGCAGCAGCAGCAGCATTATCGTCACTATCACCAACAACATCGTTATGGTCGTCATCGTCGTGATCATCATCATCAGTGTCATCATCATCATCATCATCGTCATTGTTATCGTCGTTGTTCTCCTCCTCGTCGTCGTCATCGTCATCATCGTCGTCATCGTCATTCTCATCGTGAACAATTTCAACAACCGTAAAACCTATCGCTCAGCTCATTTTTGCAGTGAATTCGGATGTTATATCAAATCTTTTTGATTAATAGAGTTTGCTGCTTAATGTATTAATAACTAAATAATAATTTTGATAATATTGAAAATAAATGGTTTCAATTTTATTTATCCGTTTAAGATGCAGTATTTGACCAAGTCAATTTGTCGCTAAAAGCGTTACGAGTTGCTATTGAAACTATAATCGCATTCCGATAAAAATGGTGTCTGTATTAGGGCCTGTTTAATTTCTACGCTTAATTGCAATTCATAAAAATATTTTTAAGGGTACCGGTATATCTAGACACACTCTGTTATCCAAACAATCCTTGTGATCATAAACAAATAAACAATGAAATATAAATAAAATTAGATGATAAAAAATGGTATCTTCCTTTTTGCTGTTGCTAGTTATCAACAGAGTAGCAAAACTTTTAAATATAAATTATATTCAATTCATAGCACGCTTAAAGATTTGAAGTTTATCAAAATCTATAAGCACAAACATATTTATGTTTGTTAATACAAAGCTGTAGCAGTTTTCTGATTGCGCTTGAAAAGATGTGATTGTTGTTGTTGCATTAATAGTATCATTAGTTTGTATTTCCAGATTAGGTATTCCACCATACATTTTGTTTTTAATCAGATGTCTTATAATTGGCATTGCAATATTTCAATAACGAGTAATCAACACAATTGACTTTATGTATTTTTAATTGTTTATCCATATTATCATTAACACTTGAGGGAAAAATAAGCTGTGTCATTTTTTATTTTTTATTTTACTGATGGTTCAGACAACTCTGCTTTTACTATATGCCGTAATAATTATAAGTTTCCGTTCACTTAAAGATATTGTTTTTCGTGTTGGAAAATTTAAATACGAAAAATATTTAGAGACAAGTGTGTTATGTTTGTTTGTCAATTATTTAATTGAAGTAGAAATAATACATCAGTGTACATAATTTTATTGTGTTGTTCCCTTCGTTCTTTACTTTAAAAATGCAACTTAACAGCTTTGCAATCAACTGAAATAATGTATAAAAAGTAAAAACAATAAACGTTTGGCTTTCTTAATACGATATCATTTCAAACGCTGTTGGAAGGAACCATTGCTTATTAGAGGTTTACAAGGTAATTTACCCAAGTACGCAAATGTAATGGTCGATTGCCCTTAGGCATGATTCTGTTTTATTACTTTAATCCGGTTGTAAGAATGCATGACCGCAGGGTCATCAGATAAGCAAAAACAGGGTCAACATCTGATAAAATAGCGCTGTTTAACTGACTGTACGAAAATCCGTATGTCCGAAAATTTAGAATCATGAAAACATAAATATTTTGGCTTAAAAAGGAAATGTAAGAAA
Organism: Dreissena polymorpha; assembly: GCF_020536995.1. Lineage (NCBI taxonomy): Eukaryota > Metazoa > Mollusca > Bivalvia > Myida > Dreissenidae > Dreissena > Dreissena polymorpha. Next base: position 606,425 of record NW_026273325.1, on the reverse strand, counting down.
ATTTAGAATGTAAGAGAAAATACGGTGGTTTTATGGTGTTAAAATCGATTAGAAATAGCAAAACCTAAAGACATTATCTCAAGTGTGATTTTCAAAAGATTTTATATGAATGTACACACACGGTAAAACTAGTCTATTAAAATGAAATACCTTCATTGGTTCTCATGTTTTTAATATTTATTAAACATAGGTATTTGTGAACACTTGTTGTTATATAATATTGAAATGTACACGCATACTGAACATAAAATCATTAGCATAACGGCTAAGTTGGTTTTTACTAAGATTGCAATAGTGTTTATTTTATTATTATGAATCTTATGAGGATAATTTTGAAAGTATGACACAGAGTATCTGAAGAAGATATATACATAATTACATATGTTGTTGTTGTTGTGGTTATTGTTTCAATATTTTTATGAGTATCATACATTCAATGACGAAGAGCTATTAATTTGTCATACAAACACCATAATTATTATTGGATTGCGGAGATTAAACAAATCGATTCCCTAGTAACTGATATAACTGATACATTTTTTGAGCGACAATTTGAAACTAAATCTTGTATTATTTAAATTTGATTATTTTAATTGCAGACTTTTTTTATTAACCCCAATTATTGTGTACGCAACGTTTCTTTTATTTAAATCGCTGAGTACGAAGCATCAAGCTATTTTTTAATTAATTGACAGTGATCTTTAATGTATGTCATAATATAAATTAAAATCAATCTTAATTAAAGCTTGAGCGGTTGGTTTGTAATAAGTTTTGTAAATGTTGCTGTAGGATATGTATGCACAATAAATACTAACGCTCTGGCATATTGTGATGGTGATATGATTATATATTGCACAATGAATATGTGATGATGTTCTTGTGATAATATTGAGGCTATAATTAGTTTTTGAATTAAGCTAGCTAATTTCAAATAAGATACAAACACATCCCAATCCTAAAATTATCAGTAAGTTATAGTATTGTTTGCCTCTAGGCGCATAATTAATTGAAGGCCTAGTTTATCTGTTAATCCTCGCCCCATGTGGTGTCCCAGTGTGTACACTGATATTAATACACGATGTATTGGTCCACAATTAAATCTCTTATAAAAACATGTCTCTCAGGTGACTGAAAAATGGCTGTGTAGATACAACAAATACTACTACAACGGAGACTAAGATAACACATGTTACAATTAATTTGTCTTCCTTGCGTTCTTCTTATACGACAAACACTTCTAAAACAAAAAAGCAAAAAGCCGCTACTGCTACTGCTTCGGCTACTCTTACTGCTACTGCTACTGCTACTGCTGCCGCTGCCGCTGCCACTGCCAAGGCCGCTGCCACTGCCGCTGCCACTGCCGCTGCCACTGCCGCTGCCACTGCCGCTGCCACTGCCGCTGCCAGTGCTGCTGCTGCTGCTACTGATAGTGCTACTGCTACTGCCACTGCTACTGCCACTGCTACTGCCACTGCTACTGCCACTGCTACTGCCACTGCCACTGCCGCTGCCACTGCCGCTGCTGCTGTTGCTTCTGATAGTGCTACTGCTACTGCTGCTGCTGCTTCTGCTGCTGTTGCTGCTGCTACTGTTACTGCTACTGATACGGCTACTGCTAGTGCTACTTCTACTGCTACTGCTAGTGCTACTGCTGCTGCTGCTGCTACTGCTACTGCTACTGCTACTGATTCTGCTACTGCTGCTGCTGCTGCTACTGCTACTATTGATAATAATTCTCCTTCTACTTCTCTTTCTAATATTGCTAGCGATGCTTCATAATTTATTTTTAAATGTATCATTTTGTTAAAACAGGAAAGAACTGTTTTATATATTTTCTTAAAGGGATCTTTTCACGCTTTGGTAAATTGACAAAATTGAAAAAAGTTGATTCAGATTCGTAAGTTTTCGTTTTAGTTATGATATTTGTGAGGAAACATTAATACTGAACATTAACCATGCTCTAATATAGCCATTATATGCATCTTTTGACGATTTTAAAACCTAAAAATTATACAGCGTTGCAACGCGAAACGATTGAATAATTTGGAGAGTTCTGTTTTTTGTCGTTAAATTTTGTGAAACTACGAAGATTGCTTATATAAGGTATAAAATACGTCGAGAATGTGTACTCGGCGGAATAGCTCAGTAGGCATAAGCGTTTATACTACAGGACTCTGCCAGGACTCCAGGGGTCACTGGTTCGAACCCTGCTCCGGGCAATGTACATTTCCTTTTTCTTTTTTTTTCTTGATTTTTTACTGGAGCTTTTATGATCCAATGTTTACATTTATCAATATAAAGCATTTAATGAATAAGTTAAAAAAAAAGGCCAAAATCTGTGAAAAGGCCCCTTTAAAGGTGTAAAGAATCTAAACTTTTCTGCGATTAAAGTTTTATTTAACTGGATTAGTATAGGCCACATAACAGACGCTATTGTACTGATTTGTACTAAACAACATTTTGTCATAATCAACAGTTTTAACATGCCGCAGTTTCCTTGGAAGTTGACCTTTGACTGGAGTTATGTATAAAACATTAACAAGGTATTTGTTGACAGTTTGTCCTGTCACGATTATATATTAGTTGAGCCAAACGTGTGATAAAGATCCCTTTTGGGGTGGCGATAAATACTATTTATATTGTTCAACAGTGGGAGACTGAGAAAACATATGTTACAATTAATTTGTCTACTTTGCCTGCTTCTTCTTTATATATTTTTCTTGCTAATCGTTTAAGTTTAGTTTTAGTTAAGTAGGTATATCAATTTACATTTTTTGATAGATATTTATTTGGATAGTAATGGTATGTTTTATTTGACTTGACATCATTGAACCGGTTTATTCATTGATAAGATCGGGATCTCCACAGGTGTTTAATCTCGATTGTTAGGTGGGGAGAAGGGTCCGAATGATAATGTTGTCGTCGGCTTACGAATCACATTTCACAAGTTTTAGACAAATATGCATACGTTATAAACCTAATTTAAGTATTACATATATAATAACTTATCTTTATTTTGATGAACTACGTTTAAGGTATAAAACTATAATTATCTATGTGTTGTGTGCCGCATACAGGCTCTAGGAGAAGTGCCCCCCCCGGAGAACTGCCCCCCCCAAAGATTTTTCACTGGGCAGAGAACTGCCCCCTCACTGTTTTTTATAGGGCGGAGAACTGCCCCCCTGCTGATTAATAAGGGGCGGAGAACTGCCCCCCTGTCAGAATTGATGACCCGGAGAAGTGCCCCCTAATTAAAGAAGTTTCGCGGCGATATATAAAGCGAGTATTAAAATGACAATAACGCCAGTAACTTTCTTGCTATTATGTCTGGAAATTGAGTGAAATTTCAAAAATAATATAAAGTTGTACAAGTAATAAAAGTTATAAAACTGCAAAAAAAAATACCTGCCTCGGCATGGACGTCGCCATCTTGATAATCACGTGATTTTCGTCTATGTGAACAAAGAAAAACAAATCACTTTTTGCTAATAAAAAGTTTTCGCGGCTGAATTATTTGATATTTTCCCCTTAATTAAAACAAACACTTAGCATGCAATTTTATCCATCCTTATGCAAGCTGAAAACAATAATTTATTTGTTTGTTTTCGCCAATTACGGATTTGGACGGTTCAATATAATAAACCCGTATGCGGCTTTATTCAATATGCGGCTTTATTCAATATGCGGCTTTATTCAAAGCTAACAAGTTCTTAACAATTAAGGTCGGTCCGGTCTACCAATTAAAAGATCGCGGTGCTTATCGTTAACGGTAACAAGTTCTCTGCCTGCCTTATTAGCTGCTAATTAAAGCAACTGTTACCGATTTTGTTTGTTTGGCATGTCGACATGATCTGCTCAAAATGCAAACTGTTGCCGTAATGTGTGTATTTATGTATGTTATTTTGTATGTCACATGAATTTACTAAACAACATAAATAAATTGATTATGAATTCGACTTCACTTCACTTTTTTCTTCAAGTCAGCTAAATTATTGCCTTTGCTTTGCCTATTAATTTACTTTTTTATACGTAAATTTACGTTTTTTTTTCCATGGGTCAATACTATCTTTATAATGTAAATTAAAGAGATCTTTCACGCTTTGGTAAATTGACAAAATTGAAAAAAGTTGTTTCAGATTCGTAAGTTTCGTTTTAGTTATGATATTTGTGAGGAAACAGTTATACTGAACATTAACCATGCTCTAATATAGCCATTATATGCATCTTTTGACGATTTTAAAACCTAAAAAATATAAAGCGTTGCAACGCGAAACGATTGAATAATTTGGAGAGTTCTGTTTTTGTCGTTAAATTTTGTGAAACTACGAAGATTGCTTATATAAGGTATAAAATACGTCAAACATGTGTACTCGGCGGAATAGCTCAGTAGGCTAAAGCGTTTTTACTTCAGGACTCTGGCAGGACTCCAGGGGTCACTGGTTCGAAACCTGCTCCGGGCAATGTTCTTTTCCTTTTTTTTAATTTTTTTCTTGATTTTTTACTGGAGCTTTTACGATCCAATGTTTACATTTATCAATATAAAGCATTTAATGAATAAGTTAAAAAAATGCCAAAATCTGTGAAAAGGCCCCTTTAATTCCGATGTAACTTTTTCTCAATAAGTACTGAGTTGCACGTCTATATTTAGTTGCGACACATGGCCAGTATTAACACGCACGCGTTTCCTGTGTGGATCTCGACTATGTTTCGCGCTCTTATTAAAACACGACTTTTACATGGCATTCATGTATAGTGAGTGGTGCAGATGCGTACCAAGGGCCTTAAACAGTATTATCACATGCCTCTAGACAATTTGTGTTATTTAGTTCGATAAATGGTAATATACTTGTACTGAAATTAAATTGTTACCGGATAAAATGTGTACGGCGATAACGTAAAATTACCCTTAAGTATTGTTTTCACTACGTAACTAATAACTAATATGACACCGGGGGGGGGGGGGCAGTTCTCCGCCCCGACAGATTTGATGGGGGGCAGATATCCGCCTACTAAATTCTGACAGGGGGGCAGTTCTCCGCCCCTACCGATTTGATGGGGGGGGCACCTCTCCGCCACCTTTAAAATAAGGGGGCAGTTCTCCGGGGGGGGGCAGTTCTCCGGGGGGGCGCTTCTCCGGATACCCCGCATACATACCATCTTGCTTTTTTAAATTTGATCACAACGGTCCGAAGTCATAAACATTCATTATGCATGGTTGCTAAAGCACAGTGTATACTAACTAACCTATGTTTATTGTTGTTTGCTAGGGTTATTATTATTATGTTTTATTTTATTTTTTTTTTTTTTTTGGGGGGGGGGGTGGGAGGGCTTTTATAGAAGATTTCAACTAGTCCTTCAATTAACGAAAAAAAATATTGGTATAGGAAATATAAAAGAGTAATAGACAGCTTCATTCATGCTGTTCTATTATGGTGTTTTAACGCATATAATTATGTATGGTTGATGAAGCACATTGTATGCTAACGATGTTTATTGTTGTTTGATGATGATGTTAAGTTGGTGTTGCTGTTGTTGTTAATGATGATGATGAGGAGGAGGAGGAAGAAGAAGAAGAAGAAGAAGAAGAAGAAGAAGAAGAAGAAGATGATGATGATGATGATGGTGGTGGTGGTAGTAGTGACGACGACGACGATGATGATGATTTTGATTATGATAATGAGATTTGAATTAAATTAATGCGCAAAGATTTTTCTTTTTAGCGGCCAAATGCAGATATCTGCGCTCGGCCGCTGTAAGGGTTATGTAATATTTGCAATCTACATAGGAGTCAATAGCAGATACCAAGCACCATATGCTTATGAGAAACAAAAGCAAAATATTCGCAATCGCTGAAATCTCGAATATGACTTACTCATTTTATTAAATGAAAACCGGTAACTATTTTAAACGGTTATTATATTGCAACAACTTAGCGGTGTTTATCCAAAAGACCATTGTTATAATTACAGGGACGTCAATAGGCCAAACTATTCAGGAAATATGATTTGAGTCGTCAAGGATAGATTTTGAGATCAATGTACGTCCGATGAGATTTAAAGGGAGTTTGAGGCGTAGGGACAGATTCGTTCGAGTACGCGATCATTTGAGAACAAATTATGTTGAAGCTTTATCGGAATTCCGGAAATTTGCGATCGGTACCGATTTTTTCTGGTTCTTTTTTATTGATTCTGATAAGTTAGCGGCCGGCACGGACATGAATATTAACTGATGAAAACCTCTTCGCTACTTTCCGAAAATCTTCGACATGTTGCAAATATCCGTAATATTCCGCATTGTACTCACCAGAAATTGCAACTAGAAAGACTACAATAAATCAGTTAGCTACGGCTCGGGCGGGGATTTACCTTTTATCCCTGTAAGGGACCTAATGCCCCAGACTACCGGCTATTTTTTCCGGAATTCGAACTTGATACACTTGATATCCCTGAATTAAATATTTATATCCGCACTTTTGATCTCTAGAGTGCTGACTGTTAGTATTGTATTTGACTGGAATGACTGTCGATTATGTGTTTTTAAGATTAAAACAAGCTTACGAAGAACTTTGTGTTTGCTTTTTTGTACGCTTTCTTTTTAAAAATGTATTGTCCGCCACGGACGCAACAATTGACCAAATGTACCAGATTGTGGTCTCTTTAAAGTGCTATGTTTTTACTGCCGTGATATCTTTAACAAACTACACATTATTGATCGTGGACGTTTTGTACTCTTATTGAATTTGTTTCCCCAAAATATGCTCTTCTATTAGTAGATGTTTAGGTGACGATGTTCTAATTATAGATCTTACACGGCCAAGAAACACTAGATAGGTCTTTGCAAAGAGAGCTGTTGGATATCGTGAATGCGTTCAATGTGGCCTGTTTATTTCAGAAAGCTATGTGCAATGTTTTATGGGGATTTCTATCAAATTGCCAATTGCAAAATTTGATTTAATTCATTCGGACCTACAAGCGGGAAACTTCTTCATTAAAGTTCAATGGGCTTTTAAGAAGTTCGTTGAAAGGCCAAATTTGACGTTAAACAGCAACGCCGAAAAAATTGCTACTCAGTCTTATTTATCACTTTTTTTGTAAGATTTACCAGTAGACGTTCTTCAGTGAAATTAAGCAAACACACAGTGCCGACAAATATGGAAGGGTATTTAGGTAAAAATTACATCCTTCTTTGTGACTGTGTCATGATTCTTGATGGTACTTTCAATTAATATGTAGACACCTTTTCATGCTTGATGACACTTACATCTTGCCTGATGTCCAATGTCTATTTACATTCTGCTTAATGGTATCATGCATGTGTACAGATGCAACATTCTTGTTCGTTAATTGCATGCTGCATATGTGTATGTTGGTTTGTGCAGAGAGACTTGTGCAATAGGCGCAGTGCATAATGAAATCAAATATTAATGCGTTTAATAAATTAACGCGATGGTAAGATGTGAGTTTCACCCAAGCACAAAGCAACATACTATCATGCATGATACAATGATGTCAATTGACAGTCATTCCGAAATGCTACGGAGGACTACGGAAATTTACGGCGTATAACGGAAATTTTATGTTATAGGAGAAGTTGCGCACCTTTGTAAGATATTTGCTACTGAACCGAAATTAACCGCGTGTTTGTAGACTTAACTTTTTTTTGGTTAATGACTAACCATATTTTTTGTACAGTAATTTACCTTCAATAACCAAAGAAAGTCTATGGATATATTTCAATATATGCTACTAATGCATGTATGCAGAGCTCCAGATAAGACGCTTAAAGTCGTAAAAAATTGAATTAAATTTAGTAAAAAAGTAGACTTAAATTCTGTGCGTACGGTTACACATTGGAAAAATAAAATAAGAATTCAAAATGTGTGATCATGCGTAAAACTCAATATCAATGCATATAATGTAAACATTTTATCAATGAGTTCCCACTCGTCTAGGCCCTCATTACAATTATGAAATCAACAGCACTTTAACGTTATTATGAATAACAGACCATCTTTACAACAGTCGAAAAGCCGAACGTTTTCCATTATCTGGTCCTTTTATCGCAAAAAGTCTGCTGTAAACCGGCAATTGTCATTAGCTCTTCTTAGACTATAAACCTAAATGCGGATGTGCCAAAAATTATATTTACATGAAAAAAAAGAATTAATAATAGACTTTAAGGCTGGATTATTATAGAGTGTAAACCAAGATTTTGCTGAAAAAGTTATCTGGAACTTTGCATGTATGTTGAGAGGAAATCGATTACATAATTTCAAATTTAATAGAGTACTTTTATATTGCACCACATAAAATTCTTTAAAACTATAATATTGAAGTGCACATATAAACTTTATTATAGATGGGTAGGTATTTCGTGTCAATCTCTTTCACATATGAAAGAGCTGTTGGTCATGCTGCTTTAAGTACATATAGATGCATGACACAATTTAGATTAAGCAAAATAAAACACTAGGTATTTGCCAAGAGTCAAATATATACGAGCAGTAAGAGCGTAATCGTGCACAGCGATACTTACTCTTGTAGAATTGAAACTCTTATTGCTTTCTTTCGAAATAATTTCATGTGTCCGATCTAATATGCAATATGCCCGGTGTTTTTTTTGCGGATTAATGTTCCGTTTTAGATCCATAATTAACGAATGCCTCAATATTTTCAAAAATTAACACCGGAATAATGTTCACCGACATTTTTTCATACAGATTGGATATAAATATTATAGAGCTTAACAAAAAATACATTAAGCCCTGTTCTCCCGGCACACGTGCTGGACACACAGGTGGTTAGCGTGTGGCTATGATAATAATTAGTGAAAACATCTTTTTGAATGATAAATAATCATATTAAAACGAAAAATCAAATTTTCTAAAAAAAAAAAATCACTACCGTTTTATATATAACAAGGTATCCAACTCGAAATCATCCGAAAACGGGGTGCATCGTTTTGAGCAGCCATTACTAAATTAATTTTGCAGCGATTTTCATGACCCGGTCTTATTCAACGCAGAAATGAATTTCCTTTTAGGAAATGTATATATATTGTTATATTTCTACACATGCTGGGTCAAATTTTAAAAAATAAAGCTATACATAATTCGCTTGACCCAGTTGTTATCGATCAGACCGTATTTATGAATGAAATCTCCAGTTGTAAGGACACAACTCCGCATTGGAGCAATGAAATCACCCTTGTGTTTAAAATGTCAGTTGGTTGAAATGTATGTAAACAAAGGTTTGAAAATGCGCTGGACAGTTAGTTTTGATGCATAATTCTACGGCAAGCACGGTAAGAATGTTTTTTTTTCATACGTTTTATTGAATTATGGTATCGAGGTTCGTGAACTTTGCAGGGAAAATGCCCATTTCCCCGTGAAGATTTCAGTCATGAATACTGTCTGATCGATCACAGCTGGGTCACGCGAGTTGTGTATCGTGTTATTTTTTAAAAGTTGACCCAGTATTTGTAAAAATATTGCAAGACATATACATTTCCAGAAAGGAAATTTATTTCTGCGTTGAATAAGACCAAGATCGTGAAAATCGCTGCAAAATTGATGAAGTAATGGCTGTTTAAAACGATGCATCCCGTTTTCGGATGATTTCGAGTTGGATACCTTGTTGAATATATATTTAACTTATTTTTTTAAGAAAAGTTGATTTTTCGTTATAATATGATTACTTATCATTCCAAAATATGTTTTCACTAACTAGTATTATAGCCACACGCTAACCACCTGTAGCTGGACACTTTTAAAAAACACTATACAAATTCAAGTACTTATGCATTTAATTGATTGTAAACAATGACGGTTGAAATCCGTGCGTGGGAATTTTTCTGGTAACCAAGAGCGACGTCAACGTTCATGACAAACCTGTTTATATGACATTTATTTATTGATTTTTTCCAACTTGATTGAAAATTATGTTTTATGATATTTTAATACATGTAGATGAAGTAGTTGTTTTCTCAACGAGGAGTACAATAGTTGTACAGTACTAGACACGAGTACTTGTAACTTTCAGGTTTCTCTGTATACCACAGACATTATATAGTCATAAAATGATAAATATGTGTTTATAGAAATTGTAATTATAGCATGGTAAACAGACTAGAGAAATCTGAAAGTTTCACGCACAGGTCTGTGGCAATGGGGGTTTGGGCTACTTTATAAATATGAGGTCGATATGCAATGCACATCGGTAGATTACGTCTACTGTAATTATTTGGACTAGGGAAGGGCCACAATTCCAACACATCAGCCCCGTTATGTTCTGAATAAAATGCATGTATAATTTCTTGAGTGCCAATTGCATCTTACAAATATCAAAAACATTCACGGCAGTCAATTCATTGTGTAAACTTACTGGTCTTCATGGCAATAATGAACGTATTTAGTTTAATGGAGATTATATAACGAAGGGAACTAATTCAGCTTATTCAGTTTACTAGTCAAAATGATTCGGATGTTTTCGGTTTTTTTTCCGAAAAGTAATTTATTCAACATACGGAAAATAAACGCGCGCCACCTGATGTCATAATTTAGTAACTTGCATTCTGCTTACTGCCTGTTGCTAACTGCCGTTGTTAATGACGCTTAGTGGCAAAACCGATTATGACTGGTTTCAGGAATAATGAACACACAAACATTGGATAGTCACCAAGCATGTTGAAACAATCATCAAGTATAACCGATAGAGAACAAGCATGTTGGAACTGTCATGAAGCATGTTAGAATAAACATCACGCACAATGTAAATATTATTCATGAATGATGTAATGTTGCAGCAATCATCAAGTATAAACGAATAGACAACAAGCATGTTGGAATTGTCATAAAGCAAATTAGAATAAGCATCGGTCATAATGTAAATATTCACCACGAATGATGTAACTTTTACCTAAATATCCTTCCATAGACATGTGTTGTTACTAAAATAGACATAGAGATTTGAGCATTGGGAGTGACCTAATCATACTGTGCTTTAGCAGTATTACCGAATACCGTTAGTGCCATCGTGGTTACACATTACAATCCAGAGGGCGAGAACGCGAGAACGCGATAGTACGATGGCGACAATGTGACAATACGATGATGACAGGGTGACAATACGATGGCGACAATGCGATAGTACGATGGCGACAATGCGAGAACGCGATAATACGATGACGACAATCAGACAGTGCGATGACGACAGTGCGACAATACGATGGCGACAGTGAGATAGTACGATGGCGACAATACTACAGTTCTATAGTGCGATAATACGATGACGACAGTGCGAAAATACGATGACGACAGTGCGACAATACGATGGCGATAGCCGACAGTGCGATAGTACGATGGTGCCAATGCGATAACGCGATAGTATGATGGCGGCAATTCGAAAATGAGATGGCGACAGTGCGACAATACGATGGCGACAATGCGATAGAACGATGGCGACATTGCGATGATACCACGGCGACAGTACGATATGACTATCGCATTGTCGCCCCCGTACTATCGCACTGCCGCCATTGTATTGTCGCACTGTCGCATTGTCGTCATCGTACTAGCGCGTTTTCGCAATCGTACGAACGCATTGTCGCCATCGTATTGTCGCACTGTCGTCATCGTACTTTCGCGTTCTCGCATTCTCGCCCTCTGGATTTTAATGAGTAACCACGGTGGCCCTAACGGTATTTTGTACAGTAAAGTGCGTAAAATCTGGTTTGGAATAACAATTTTTATGCCGAAAACCCGACTTTGTTTTATAAGTAGTAGTCTAAATATACAATGAGTTTTCCGAGCATTAAATAAACATATTAAAATAAAATTCATGTTCGTATCAGTTGAAGTTCTTGTTAATAGTAGAAGCAAAAAACACAATAAAACGCTGATTGGGCTTACTAATTTGAGGCAAGAAAAAACACATCGCGCTATTATATATAACATATAACGCGCATCCGCAAAGTTCGAGCGCCCGTCTCGGTGCCGTCGTTTCCGGTGAAAGTTTCGCACAGGAGCTACCGAGTTAGGATATGAGACCACGAATCATGGCTTGACTTTATATATTAGTCAGCGTAGTACCTGACCAGACTGCGCGGTTGGACAAGCTAGGATGGACCAACTTCGGCCGCATATGACATAAGACCCATTTTCGCATGACGCGGATCATCTGACCTTTATAATGTGTATATAGCTTTGAATGGAATTTGCACATAGTTTTTGGCATGGACTTATTGTTATGTTAATGTGTTGCACGCTTTCAAAAGCAGAGGGCATATATAAGATCAATTATACTACGGAGTTCATTTTCTGTTGCAAAATGAAATGCAATAAAGATTGTTACTCAGCGGTGTGTACAGTATGACAGCGTTGTCTGTCTGCGATGCATTTATACTGGTTCTAAGCTGGCATACTCACCAATTGGACTCAACCATCTGCTCGAACAAGAAATGATAAGTTCTACTAGCATAAACCTTTAATTGTAACTCATTTTAAAAATATTCATGTTATTTATATTATTCAATTTATTATTCAAAATTATAATTATTATTTCCTTTATTGTTGTTTTTCGCATTAAGAAACTTATTCGGCTTACGAAACTGAAAAATCCCATTGGAAAAAAATCCCATGGGAGAAAAAATCCCATGGGATTTAAAAATCCCATGGGATTTAAAAATCCCATGGGATTTTTTGTTTTTTTTTAAACACGACTAAACGCATTAAAATATCGTAGTTGTTCATCATTTCATAAAATATGATGTTTCTGAAAGTTTCATGAATAAATCTCTCAAAATAAGAAAAAAATCCCATGGGATTTTTTTCTCACATTTTAAAATGGGATTTTTTTATTACTAAATATTTTTATATATAATTGGCATAAAACCAATATACAGTCCTTAAATAACGTTAAAATACTTGCAAACGCAAATAAAACACGTTTTTTAAAATGTTCAAAATCCCATGGGATTTTTCTCCCATTTGCAAATTATGGGAGAAAAGAAATCCCATGGGAGAAAAAATCCCATGGGAAAATCGAAAATCCCATGGGAAAATGCAAAAATCCCATGGGAACCCCAACTTTGCTTATAAATTTCATAGTGAAGAAAACGCGTTTTTTGAGTGAAAATAACCAATTATTAATCAACGATAAGACTTTTATCGCATACTATGTCTCAAAGTAGCAAATCTTTAAGAAAAAGGGTACTTAAGTTTGCGAAATTTCGGATTCGCAAAGTTTTTCCGGTGGCCGTTTTAAATAAAAATCGGTACAAAAATCGTGAAGTAGGTTCAGTTGTCTTTGTATGCCCACTACTGTGTCGGCCAGAAGTGCGACGTCGTCAGCGAACATAAGGCTGAAAATTTCAATATCACACGGTTTAAGCTGAATTCCACGTATGCCTTTATGTTTTAGGTACGTGATTAGTTCGTTTATGAAAAATGTAAACAATGTCGGCGAAGCCAAAAAGCCCTGTATTAAGCCTATGTTACTTCCAAATTGCTCCGTTAATTTTAACGCTTGTACGAACGCGCGTTTTCACGGTTGTATACATCACTTTAAGCTTATGTGGTAAGTTACCTTTGACATTCAAATGAATCAACTCTTCCCATAACTTGTCTCTCAACACAGAATCAAATGCGGCTTTGAAGTAAATAAACGCTACATAAAGTTTCCGGCGGTTTTTCGATAAGGTTTTATAAATAAAAATCTAAAGCACAGAGGCGTTGTCGGTAATTGAATAACCCGCCCTAAAGCCCGCTTGCGGCTCGTCTATTTTCGAGTAAACATTTTCGAAAAAAGTCAAACTTCTATTTATTATGTTAGTAAACATTTTGCCAAATATGTCTAGTTGTGAGATCCCTCTATAATTAGGAGTCGAATTGATATCCCCTTTTTGGTGGATTGGGATTATTTTGGCCGTACTCCAGCAATCCGGGTATTTACCTGTGGAAAATATTCGAAGAGCGCTTACATTACTGGTATAATGGTTTCGTGCGCTTGGATGAAAAACTGAGGGGGTTTTCCATCCGGACCGGCGCTTTTTAACGCATTTAAGCTTTTTACGCTTTTAAGTATTTCTTGATTCGTTATTTCCTCATTGAATATAGCGTCTTCGATTTCGCTAAGTTCGTCATTGGGGAGATTTACATGACTTTCCACGCCATTTAAGTTCACGCTAAACACGGATTCAAAGTGTTCGTACCAATCACGTTAAGATATATTCGCGGTGTTCATGGCGTTTTGTGGGTTAAGAATTAATTTTTTTCCAAAATGATCGCGGACATTTAACCCTTTCAACCAGGTCATCGAGTTTTTTGTTATAAAATTTGTATTTAGCTTTATCATATATATCTTTGAAGCGAAGTTTTGAATCTATGTACACATTGAAATCGACGTCTGATCCAGTAACGCGAACGTTTCGAAGTGCTTTCAGCTTATCCGACTTAAGGCTCATCAATATAGCCAATTCCAGAAATTCGCTTTTTCAGATACGCGATAACATTTCCTGAACTTAAACCATCCAGGTTTTCAACTTCTGGTCATTTTTAAAATAGTCAAGTCAACAAATAATGTCTTCTTTGATATTAAAACAAATCTGCACCGATCTTTGATAACGGCCAAACGGGAATTTTACTTTGCAACATTGGCTCTAAATGATTCATTTTTCTATTATTCATTGCACAAATTGTATATTTATCTACTACATCCTGTACGTCTTTCATCATTCCACACCAGAAAAATAAATCTCTTTTTTCCTGCTACTATACATTGATGTGTTCGATTCTCAATGTGCAACATTTCTCGTTGTAGCCGTTTTTGGGATTAAAACCTTTTACCTTTTGTATAAATCTCCATCAACACAGTCATGTGAGATCGTGTCTCAACGACCAATACTCTCTTACGTTTAATGGAGTCTGGTACTCCTTTTCTGGCCATATTTTTCCAATCAAGGGTTTGATACATTGCATGTCCTTATCGTCTTCATATTTTTTTTTCAATGCCCTACATTTCTCCTCAGACATAGGTAAATAAGCATTCAACTGTAATTGATGGATATCAATATCTGATATTTTGTCCTCAGTATCTGGTTAGTTCTTTCTTGCAACAAACATAATTGTACAAGCTTTATAGTTCACCTTGAAGTCATACTTGGGTAATTGCAAGATAAATCTTGAAATAAGCAATGGAGACTCCACATTCGATTCACGGAATACTCTCAAGAGGTTTGTTATCCGTCTCTACTGTAAACTCGCGTCCATACAAATAGTAGTAGAATTATTTACAACCAAACACAATTGCATGAGTCCCTTTTTCAATTTGGGAGTATCTCCGCTGTGTTAGATTCAATGCGCGGGATGCAAATGCATTTGTTTTACGTTTTGCAAAAGGGCTGTTCCAAGTCCAAATGAACTAGCATCTACATTCAACGTAAGATCCTCAATTGGATTATACGAAACTAGAACAGGTGTTGTCGATGTTATTTCCTTAATTTGTTTAAAGCTTTCTTCTTGGGGTTTTCCCACTGCAAGTCTCTGTCCTTTCCCAACAATTTTCGAATTGGCGCACTTATCTATGACATATTTGGCAAACATTTCTGCAGGTATGTGATGAAGCTTCGACATGCAGGTACTTGTTTCTTATTCTGAGGTATTTCCATGTCTTGAAATGTTCTGACCTTTTCAGGATCAACCTCAAGTCCATTTTGGCTGATTAAATGAACCACATAATGGGCGTCTTCATTCCTGAACTGGCATTAACTTTAAATCAGTTTTTTATTGTTTTGCTACACTCTCCCTAATACTCACTTTAGTCTTGTTTTCATGTTCTTTGATGTTTTCTCCCCAGACTATGATGTCAAGTAGTATCACCTTCGTTCCGTCTAGATCCTGTATCATCAGTGTCATGACACGCTGATACATTTCCTGAATGGACTTAATTCCACACGGAGCTTTGAAGAATGTGTATCTCACAAATGGTGTTTGTCCAGAATCCACTTGTTACTTGTTGCATCTAGAGTGCTAAATACCTTCGCATTAGGCATCTCTGAAACTTTCTCCTACACTGTTTTCATCGGATAATGTTCTCTTAATATTGCTTCATTCAGATGTCGCTGGTCGAAGCATTTTCTTTCATCACCAGAGATTCATGTCACTGTTACGAACGAGTTCACCCATTTAGTTTTTGGGATGGACATTGCCACGGTTTCAAGAGTCGTGACCAGAGTAACTAACTAACTGTGTGACCTGAAAGACCAAACAATTAAATTTCTGACGACGGACAGACAGAAGTCAATTATTAAATAGATTTTTTTTCAAAATCGCTGGATTTCCGTCTGTAATTGCGGCGATCGACGGAACCCACGTTCGCATCATTGCGCCCCTTGAACACGAAGAGCAATATGTCAACAGAAAGCACTACCACAGTGTTAATGTACAGGCAACGTGCGATCACCGAGATATTTATTAATATGTACACAAAACATAACTTTAGTTCTAACCTTCAAGTTTGAGTATTCCTTCATTTTATAAATTCATTTATTTATAAATCTATGAATCCTGTTGTTTTACACACCAGATCAAAGACTCCGTAACACGTACTTATGATCTGGTATGATTTATTATAATTCCGTTTCTCGTTAAACACACGTCCTTTAAGTCCAAACTTCCACAGTTGTATGCATATTTTGCGCCCATAAACTAGCATGTACTCAGTTCAAATGACGTAACGATTCCAAATAAAGATATATCAAGTCTGTTTCATGGTTTAAATATAGTCTGATCCGTTGTGTTATAGAGGCACACGACAGAGAATTCTCAATACAAATAATTATTTTCTTGCTACATTTTAATTATAAGATGTATCATTCTATTTGAATGATTTAGTATACCGGAACATCTAGAGTTTAATTGCATACATTTTATTCTATGTGATCATAGTTCAGGTGTATTCACCAGCATTAATGCCTCATGGCCTGGAAGTATGCGCATGTATTGGGAACCTCATTACTTTCTGATTATTTGGAGGCCCATCATCATTGTTAGTGCATATTCTAAAATGGATTGATGAATTTTTACTGCGATTTCATTTATTGTTGTGCATGTTCCTGTTTCTCATTTATAAACTTATGGATGTGAAAATAAATTATGCACATTTAGAAGTGGATCATTATGTAAGTATTGTTAAATTGTTCTGTTCAAAGGTTTGGAAGATGGAATAGTGTTTGGGGACAGTGCCTCATGACGCCTTACTTGCATCATGGTGAGTGCATCTCTGTTAAACACCTTATCAATCTACCGGTCTTTACATTGTACTTAATCTTTTCTTATAAAACATGTCTTAGTTCATTTTGATATTATATGTTTGAAATGAATATTGTTACTATATAATATTTACACCAGGATTCCCACAGCAACAGATATACAATGACGCCCATGCGAAGACGAGACATGTAATCGAAAGAGCATTCGGTGTACTAAAACGGAGGTTTCATGTTCTTCATTGAGAGGTATTTATTAAATAGTAATGTGTCAGTAAACACTATAACATTAATGTTTATCATGAAATATCTTAAATATGCACTATATTAACTTATTTTAATTTCAAAATGTTAAATTATGTATTGTTAACCTTTAGGTAGGAATGAAGCCAGCAAAGTATCAAAAATAATAATCGCATGTGTAGTGTTGCACAATCTAGCCAAGGCATGGGGTGAGAGTTTGGCATTCCCAGAGGAAGACGACCCTCAACCTCCAACACTTGTCCAGCTTGAGGGTAACCCTTACGGGCAGGCTATAAGGGATGCAATAACTACAAACTATTTCAGGTTTGAAAACAATTAATTCAATGCAAAGAAATCATTAAAACATATTATGACTGTGTGCAATAAATGTGTTAAAAATAGTTTACTTAACAATTAAAAGGCTGTTTAACTCTAGCTTAACAATGAAAAATAGCATCACATTATTAAGCAATGCACAATAATTATATTGTTTAATAATAATATTGAATATTAAAAAACATTTATTACATAATTAATTAATAACAATAATAATGAGTAATACTAATCAACAATAAATAACACAATTTGCAGATGAAGACGGATGGACATAACATTCCTTTACAATTTGTATTTGGCACGCGCCATCAGGAGCTTTCCCTCCTCAAAGAACTCTCGCTGCGTTTTCATAAGAAGCAACTACTCCTTTTGAACTTCTATGGCACCAGCATGAAATGCCATCTGTAGTTCCTTCAGTGTCTGCTCTTTCCTAATTTATTATCCCCACGCATTTTGAAAAGCGTTGGGATATCGTGGTTATTTCCGCCGTCTGTCCGTCCGTCTGTCCGTCCGTCCGTCTGTCCGTCCTGGACACTACCTTCTCCTACACTATAAGCACTAGAAACTTGAAACTTACACACATGGTAGCTATGAGCATATTTGCGACGCTACACTTTTTGGAATTTTGATCTGACACCTGGGTTAAAAGAAATGGGGGTTGGGGTGGGGCCGGGTCAGATATTTTCACTCTTTTTTATGTTATGTACTTTAACATTGGCCATAACTTTTGCAATATTGAAGATAGCAATTTGATATTTGGCATGCATGTGTATCTCATGGAGCTGCACATTTTGATTGGTGAAAGGTCAAGGGCATCCTGTAAGGTCAAAAGTTAAAAAAAACAAATTCAAGGGAAGTAATAAGCTTTAAAGGGAAGTAATTAATGAATCTGCCAAATGTGTTTTAATAAATCAAAGCGGCGCAGTAGGGAGCATTGTGTGACTGACAAACACAAGTCTTGTTTAATGTTATTTTACCTTAACTTCTTCATTTCTACACCGATTTACTTCCAATTGATACTGAACATCTCTTATGAAAATACGGTCAAACTCAACTGTGCATGGCCCCATTATCAACCCTGGGGCGTCCCCTGGGTCAAACATGCGGCGTGGGGAAACGCGTCGGCCTCTGCCGCGCCATTTCTAGTTAGAAGGTGCTGTATAGCATTTTTTACCATAAACATTTATAAATAATAAGTTATTATAACTTAATAACAACATCTTATTTATTATGCCATACATATGCAGTGTTTATGTTGCTTTTTAAATCTAAGTAAGGTCTAAGAGTTTTCCCATTTAAATTTGATTTCATTAATGATATTGTTAAATTTATTAAAATAAATGCAATTACTGCACTAAGTTTGAATATGTAACAAATAAAAATGAAAAAATAGGCGTTACATGATTTTATAAGCCTATTATAATATTAACTTTGGTAAGCACTGCTTTCTTCTGATGTTTCTGAAAAAAATAAAATCATTATATTGATAATTTAGAACACTAAATTAACTTATTTTAATTTCAAAATTTTAAATTGTGTTCTGTAAAAATGTATAAGTACATTATTACTATTCTAAAAGCCATGTTTTGACGGATGTACACCAATAAATACATAATAACCGATTTATTGAGTGATAAATTGTTATGTGAAGTAATTTGTTTTTTTTTTTCTTAATACTCCATAGTTATTCATTATCATTGCCTGATGCAACTGATAATTAATGACAATCTATGTAACCTTCCTTGACATGTTGTTAATGTTATTACAAAGTCATGTATTTAAAAAAGTAAAAGTAGCAATATAACTAATCATTTACTGTTTCATTAGCGTCCATTCCTTCAGCAAAGTTGAAGTAGCCTGACTTGTAAATACATAAACATCATTTAAATATATAAAAAGAAGATTAATAATTATATTTAAATATTATTAAAAGTAACAATATTATGTATTCCCCTTAAGTAGCCTCATTTTTCTTGGCAAACTGATCTCCGCTTATGTCGGAGTCGTGGAGTTGTCACATACAAGAGCGTCTAACAATTTATAAACAAACGCATGCTTTCTCATATTATAAGCATACTTGCAAGAAAGCAGATTATTAGTACGATTATTATGTCTATTCCTCGCAAATCATAAAAAGCATCTGCGTACATAGTATTGATTATTTTAGTGTCCTTTAAGAAAAAAATGAACTCTTCCAAAAGACTTCTCAATCTAGAAAATACTATGCATAGAAGCGTGTAATGTCTTATCAGCGACCGTGTGATTTGTGAGCGACCATGTCGCACATGGAATGTGATTTGCTTCTTGGAAAGGAAATTAAAATAAATTGGATTTAATTACCATCGTGTTCGAGCAGATCAACAAGTCCTGTTGCGCTGCGCACTGCACCTAACGAGAACAAAAATATGTATGGCTTAAAATAGATTTAGCTGAATATATTGAATAAAAAGTAAGAAAAGTTAGATACATGTATGTAGGCTGGCACAGAAAAATTACGCACTCGACAGTGTAATGATTTTAAGTGGTTTATGATTTAAGTATTACCTAGTTTGTGTTGTATTAATAAATAAGTTTCAATTGCACTGGAATTTTCATAATCAACATAATTTTTTTCTAAATAATTTAGAACACAAGTGGTGACATGTCGATGGTGGTTTCGGATGTAGAGGCATCCGGAATCCCACTGAAAGGACGGCGTGTCCTTCATTGTTTCGTTGTCGACATCGTTACCGTGTCGAGGGCTTTCATCGGATGTCGCCAACCGTCTGCCGGGCGTTTTTTCGCTCCATCGTAAGCGACTATCTGGCCTTCCCCACCATTTTCCGATATTTTTCTAAATAAATAACACAAAGTAAAATTACTGATAACATAATTCTATTCTTTCGTATTCTATCTCGGCAACATAATTTCTTATTGACCCATGCAACACATTACAATCAGTCACAAGTGCAATTTAAAACTTGTCAGATATTTTTGAAAAAAAATGCGAATTGTTCATTTCTGAAAATGAAGGAATAACAATAAGCTATGTACATTTTTGTAATTATACATAAACTCTAAATAATAGTATCAAGAAATTTTATACGGATTGTGTTTCATACGGCGCTATGATTGTATGCGCATGGACGTTGATCTTCAACTTTGGCTTGTGAAATACTAACACTTAACTATATCAGTTAAGTATGAATAGATAAATATATTTACATATCACATATTAACAAATGACCGAAAAAAATCTATGTTGGCATTCACATACCTTTCACATCGTCAATCGTGCGACATGCACGACAGGTGGAATTCACTTTTTGTGTGATTTCGGCCCACGCCCCATCTTGTATTTTCTTAGTGACAGGTGTTGACCCGCTTGAACATTTCTTTGACAAAATGTGGTCGTATTGTAAAACTCCTTCTCGAATAATAGCAGGGCTTTTTTTCCTGATTTTGTGAAGCGGCCCTGGTCCCCTCACTTTGTGAACAATGAGTCGCGAACTTTTCAAAATTGTGAAAAAAATGAGTCGCAAACTTCTGAAAATTGTGAAAAACGACTCGCAAATTTGTGCAAATTGTGAAATTCAGAAATCAATGCACAAGTATAGTAAAAGCATGTTTAACACTTAAGTATTATGCAAATTTCCTTTAATAATGTAATAAAATAATACTTTCCTTGTATGGATACTATATTCAGGGGTTTCACTGGCCCATAAAAAGTTTTCGCCACTTTATCGCGGTGTGAAAACGACCGGTTATTCCGACTTTATTACTAAGAACAATCATTTAAGGAACTTTACTACATTAATGAATATTGGCATTGACCATATTTTTAATTACTTTTAGAAGAACGTTAATACATAAATAACAATAAGTACCTTCATAAGTCTTAATAAGCTTTATTTTTATATAAATAACATTTTTTCCTCTTGATAAACCAGATAACCAACATAATATAATAATGTTAACAATAATGTAACAGTATGCTGCATAAATGTTTCAGAATTATTTAAAAAAAATCTAGAATCACACAAATGTACATCATCTGAAATGAAAAATAAATCAAACATAAAAAAATAAAGCATCTGAATTCAAATTGTTCAACAATTACATTTGGTCATTTGGACATGTTATAAATCAACTTCTACTTATTATCAAATTTCACAAATTTTAAAACAACACCTATTGTTAAAAGGTTTTCGGTTAGCTGTGGTGGTTGATTTCCAGGTTCAATTAAATGTATAATGTTCACATCTATTTCTTAACAGAAAGACCCAGGATACTTGCCACCATTCATTCTTGTTGTCTGAAATAACTCAAAACATATTTTAACAAACTATCAACAACAAACAACACATAAATATCACTATCTTTATATGTCCGAATTTTAACATATCCGAAATATAGTACATCGAGAGAAAGACCTACTTTTGATTTCAGAAAAAGTTGGTATCTTAATTTAATAATATCGTCACCAGAACATTATAATAATGAAACTGGTGAACATGTTCATGTAAATGGATCACAGTTTGACTTTATTTGAACCAATATTTACAAAATTGCAAACGGATAACAAATCTCGGTATCGGTTATCAATACATAAATCATATGCTTTCATTTGCATACAAAATCAATTACTTTCCTCATAATTTAATCCATGTCCGTTTTAATAGTGCATTGTAAAACATTTACCCTTCTGTCGAAATATTCGGCTTATTTATGATTATCACGAATTTCAATAAGTGTGGATTATTTGGTGTGTGTTTGTTATCTTTTTACATAGTACCGCGAGTTGAGCGACGCCATTTTGTTTGAATAATGGTGAGGTTGATCGGCCGCGCGTAAACAAATATGCACCGGTTTTAAAATGTTAATCGATTCACGTTTGTAAACGATTGAAACAACGACGCCATTTAAACGATTAGTAAACACAAATTGCGAAATCGAAATGAAAAACGGTGATGTCCGTTTTTGACAGTTTTGAGCACAAAATGTCCGTTTTTTTGTAAACAATTTCGGCCGTGATTCATTTGTGAAATGTCCGTGTCAAAATGTCCGTCCACGGCCAGTCTCAAAGAAGGTAAAAAAACCCTGATTTATAGGAGTTTCCTCGTGCGAACAGTTTACTGATCTTTTCTTTCGGATCGATAGCGTTTCAGCCATTTTGTCAGGTAGCTGTTGTCGTCTGAAATGACACTTTCCGCGAAACCGTCTTGACCGGAACAAGATAAAAAGTGCATTGTTGGTTATTTTTGTTTGGCTAACTTTAACCAATGCGGATTAAGATATCCAATGCGACTTGCAATTGTATACAATAGGATAACCAAATTGGATAACATATGCAAAACGGATAAAGTTAACCAAAGATTATCTTTTGGATTGGCTAAAAATATCCATATTTATACAATTGTCTGCTGGTAAATAACATAAACCTTCAAATGTATCCATGCTTTGTTCTATAGAGTTTATTCTCTTTATCAATCCTATCTTTTCCGGCGTTTAACCACTTTACACCGACTGTGATCTGGTTTTGTCCATATAAAATTGAACGAATTGTATTTTTTCCCTTAAGCGTTCATGGTAGTGTTATCATATCCAACGGTTAAATTCTGTGTTCTGAAAATGACACAAAGCAGTGTTAGTTTTATTTTATGGTTAATTAATTGACAGCTTTGGATCTTATTTTGCGGTCATACTGCCGCAGTCTTTTACCAACATTATCAGATCATTGATGAACTCTTCTGCATATTCCCTTTTTACTGCACTTTGAAATGGAATTTATATCTAGCAAACACTGTGTTCTATTTCGGTTTCACATAAGCGTCATATTTACCCATAATCGTAGCTAAAGACATTGCTTCGTCCGCTGTCAGCATCCATGTTTGGTAGATAACACGACCTCTCTGACCTTCCTTTTAATCTTTTGATTTATATTATAATGTCATAAATTAGATTGTCATTTATATCGGCATTACACAAAACTCGATTCGTAAATGCGACCAAGCAATCCTTTTTTAAAACGTCGATATTTTTCCTTAAAACACGTTTTTCTGTTTCTTACGACGATTTTTTTTTTTAACCACTACAACCGAGGCCTGTATTCTGCAATCCCTATATGTTTTACGTGTCTTCTACGGCTTAAACACCACATCGGCGTTTGCAATGGTACATACCTTATTCCAACCGCCGCGATGTTATGAACAGCTACGCATGGTCTGTGAAATTTGTGTTTCACTGTTGCTTTTTCAACCGATTTATCAGGATTTCATATTACATCACACAACATGCCTTATAACAGGATCCATTATTCTACTATAACTCTATAAGAATCTGTACTGTGCCGTTCTAAAGAGTGATTTCATTAAGATCATCTTTCGTTAAAAGTCTGCGAATATTTATATTAAAACAAAAATCCAGAAATATTATGTGAAGAGTAATTAGTATTATAAGAGTAACATCTTTAAATATTTTTTTCCTTATTTTTGAAAGATAATCTATGAAATGACCACACACCCAGATTAACCCCCCCCCCCCCCCCTCTCCATGATAGCTAACGTTATACTGTCAAGCACTCGAATAGTGGAGCGCGCTGTCCTCTGACAGCTCTTGTTATCGTCCATACTCATAACACTAACGTCTTTAGAAAGATATATCTCTTTAGCGGGTAAATATTACAACTTTACGGCGTTTACTAATATATGCAAATGTTATAATAGCATTAGTTGTTTTTTTTTAATATGCATTCCACTAAATTTCATAAATATGATCATATACATTGAGTAAAAAATAATATTTTAAAACGTTAAAATCACTGGTCAAATGAAATGCTGTGCAGCCATAACGCACGCAATCTAACGATTTATACATAGAAGTTGATTAATTGTACGTATAGACAAGAATACATATATCGCATACCCTTTTTAGTAATGAAAAGAAAAAACGAAAAAACAAACAATTGCATATAATCAATATGTATGGTGTTAAACAAGTTGCGAACACACAACAACAAAATCATGTTACGTCATGATGTTCTAAAATATTCTGAAATATGTACACAAAAAAATTTAACACACGCTTAAGAACGAATCTTTAGTCATTCTTGTTATTAAAACAAAGCCTTACATATTGATATATTGTAGAAACTTTTTGGGTACACATTATTATTTCAAAAAAGAGTGCAGAGTTTGGCAGTCTATCAACGAGACAACAATTGCTTCGTAATGTCATGGTTCATACCATAAACATGTGAAATGAATCCTTATGTCATGAGCAACAAAGTTTGCGATATGTTTTTAAACATATATGGCATTTTCAGAATAATTTATTTCTCACACTTAAATAAAGATTTAAAATGTTTATAATTTAATGATTATGAAAATATGCCGATTGAGCTTTTGGGTTTCCGGAGTGGCTCGGTCATTGAGTCTCTACCACTGTTTGAATGCTTATGAACGTTTTTCATATTCAATTAATTATTTCACAGTCATTGGTACTAAAGACAGGAACGGACGTTGGAAGCTATTGTGTTTTTAAGTTTCACTTAGTATTAGAGGTGCCATTAAATATACATCATATTTAGCGGCGAACTCCTTAGGTATCCAGTAGTTTTGCAACGTAATACGACAAATGAAACCGGTTTCTTAATCCATGTTTCTACCGAATTTTGAACGGAGATTTACCAACTTCGCGAACAACTTAATATAAACCATACCCCAAAACAATAAAAAAGTTAACATGTGGTCATTTGTTCAATATATTTATTTTAATACATTAATTGTATTCGTAGTTGTATTTATCATTTATTGATAGCTCAGTTCTTTTTTAAGAAACAATTCACGTATTCCTTTTTCAGACCGAATAGCGAATTGATTTCGTTTAAAACAACTACAACATCCAAAGTTTATCACACAGCTATGAACAATATTTTATATCTAGCTATAATATATACATATTTTTCTAACACGCGACTGCTAAATATGTTTTTTTTCATAACCGAGGTTCTTTTAACGACTGAATTACAGCAATTAACAGATACTGTATAGCAAAATAACTCTTCTTTTCTTATTCAAACCGTTTTCATAACTGTCTTGTTCTTATAATAATAATAATCATACATAATAATGATTATTCAAACTGTATTACAGTACTTAGAAAATCATGTAATTAAAGTCGAATAATGGACTGGTAATTTCTTTCTTAACTAAATAAATAAACATTTACCAATCTGTGAAAATAATTGAACATAAAGCTAGGGTGTCAAAACTAATATCCCTACATATTTCCAATTCTTTCTATTTACTAGTCATTCAGTTCCTTTTCCGAGGCTGAACATGGGATCTGCATTTGTTATGTGTTCCATGTAAATTAACATTTAGTTATGAGTTCAAGATATATTTATGTAATATAACACTTTTCGACACAAATTGCTCAATTTAGAATGTAGTTTCTTATTTCGATGCGGCATATGGAACAACAGTCTGTTGCGTATTTATTGATCGAATGCAATATACAACACGGCATGGTCTTACTTAAATAATTACGTTACATTTTTCTAACTGTACCAGATATCTATGAAATGTTGAACTAAGAAGGGGAGCGAATACAGAAAATGAAATTCGAATATTCGTTTTTCGTTATTCGAATATATTCGATTATTCGGTTTTCAAACCTTATATTAAAATGTCCAAACTTATGACCGTCCGGAGCAACGTACTATTCCAAAATGACACAAATACCACTTAAAATCGTATCATATGTGCAACTTTGAACAATTTGAAATAATTTGTGAACGAAATGATTTTTATGTTCTTCTTTAAAAAAAATACTGTTTATTTTCATAAGATACAAGATATTTCCGGAAAACACATTACTATAATTGTAATTTATTACTATACCTCTAATTGATTTGGATTACTTCCCACCGATAATATTTATGCTTTTGTTTTCGCTATTTTTTATGGAAGTAAGAACCACAACGGTTTAATTGAATACTATTTGAGTAACTAAATTCTGATCAGATAATCATTTATTAATATTTGAATTAAGCATTTAAAACAAACATGCCATACGTTCCGATCTCGGTTAGGCAGTCCCGGTTTTGGGGTATTTGGCCCGGCGTGCTGATAGGAGACACTTTATCCGGAGATTCGTAAACACGACGTACGTTCTATAAATTCACAAGTGTTGTCGCTATTCAATTTATGTCTTGCTAAAACTAACAATCACTAATCCCTATACTGCCCCTTATTAACATCTACTTCTACTATTCGAGTGAACTAGTGTAGGTTTTGACACCTCATCAGTGAATAATCCGAAAATTATTGATTTTATCAGGTATTCACACCATGGTGTTTAATGATAGGTCTCGCTATTTGTTATTGGTAGATGTGTCGCACTGGCATAAAAGCAAACTGCAGCCAAATCCAAAGATAATCTGTATTATACCACCTGATTTAAAATGACCTGTCAACACACACAAGTTTGTACCTTTTGCATCAATATAAATTTAAAGTAAATTGGCGTTTTGTCGATCTCCTTATACCTGCCCGTTTGACAATTATCATCTCGTTCATTGTATATACTTTTATTCCTCCATATACAAGACACGAAGATCAAATCACAATATAACTATATATGAACAATGGTTAGATAGATACAAACATAAACGATATATATGGATGTTAATATCTATAATATTTATATTTATAAACAATATTATTTAGTAAAACTGCGTTTTATTACGTAGAAGAGTCTCCAAGTTGTCCCATCTAGGAGGCAAAAGCGAAATTTTAGACAGGGAGCTAGAAGTATCGTGATATCACGATCATTATATAAAGTTAGATATATCCCCAGAATATCTGTAGCCTAGCATCGAAACACGAAATTGCTAGACAGACGATTTCTGGCTGAAAACAACAACAAACTATTCAAGTGTACTGTATAAACTATATATAAGTTAATGTAATCGCAATGTAATCATTTAGTGAGTCCCCTACTGTAAAAACATTTTGCAGACTAGTGATGAAAGTTTTGTATGATTGAGGTTGTCATTGTTTATATTAAGAAACATCCGGAGTATATAATTGCACTGCTTAGAAAGACTAGAGCTACACATCTGGTTGAAAGCACTTAGTCCGTTTGTGTCTATTGTGGTATTCCATAACTGTTCACGAGTGTTAGAATTCATATTACAGAGCAGAATACGATGGTGCACTATATTCAAATTCACTCCATTACAACGTGCACATGTATTTATATACGCGGGAATAGTAAGTCGCCTAATTACTCGCATTGTCTTACTACATAGAAAGAAGAGTTCAGGATTATTTCTGGCGATAGTCCATAAACCACACACTCCGTCAGACCGTAATATTGTTGAGCCAAGAAAGGGGTACTTCTCTGAACACTCTTGAAACAGATTTACATTCTGTTTTTGTGTAACGTGTCGGAGGAGCATGGTTTTCCACACACTTTTCACCGGGAACAGGCCTTCTGCAATGTATTGATCCAGGATGTGGTGTAGTTCGTACTTGCATAATATCGCACGTATGTCAGGAATAAAACCATGGTGATGTTTGTCAAAGTTTTCATAACGTCGCTGTCGTTCTCAAACCTCGAAGCTCCAAAATTTTCAAAATATTTTTTTCGTCTTTTCCGAATATATGAAGTCTGGCGCGTGTTTTGTGCTATATCTCGTAGCTCTACGCCAATCAGAGCCCTTGAAAAAGCCACGTGACGAAATGTTGTAGAATGAGTGTTGGCTTTTTTCCCGGCGAAAAGTCGTAGCGACGCCATTTCACCTATAGGTACGTCGTTTCATTTGGACAAATTTGACAAAAACGTTTTTATAATTTTTTTTATTTGCAACTACGAGGTTTTCTATCAGGACGAATTGTCGTACCTCATTAAAATGACAAAACTGTGGTGACAAAATATCGTAGCTACCATGTCTGACTCTCCGTATGACTTATCAGTATGACTAACGCGTATACGGCTTATACCGTATTTTGCAGCTTCATTTGTTTGGTATTTTTACAAAATTTCAATTTCTAAAACATCGTTATAAAAAAATGAGACGGTTTTTTCTCTCTCCTGAAAAGTTGGCATTTTGTAGCTACGTGGTTTGAGAACGACAGCGACGATAATACAAGAGTCTGCTGTAAAACAAATGTTTGGCCATGTATGTATTTGGCAGGTTACAGAGTTGTCCTAGAAAAACCAGCTTTCTGTAATCAACTATTGTCTCCATAGGCACGGCATGGATAGCACATAAAGTAAAGTTAATTACAGTGTTTCGTGGCAGACCCTGTATGTGTTTTAGGAAAACCTATGAGAGCGTTCTAGCTTAATTATGTCCTCTGCACTTATTGAAGTCCACAGTTCACAGCCATATAATGCTTTAAGTATCACACCAGAGTTATAAACTTTTATAGATGTTGATGGATTGAGTGCAAGGGGAGATATTCAACTATTAACGGTACTCAGATATGTCCCTCGAAGCTTGTTGCACGCGTCATCAGCCATTCCTGTAGCACGTAGAAACGTGTCGCACGTCAAACCGAGGTGAACGCAGGAAGATGCCTCTTTGATTGTGTGAGTACCGAGTTTGAAAATTCGGTTTGTCTCTCCCTTCAAGCGTTCATTAAAAACAACGACTGCACGTTTGCTCGAGTTATATTGGTACTGCCACTTTTTTGAATAGTTTCTACAGTTACACGCATAGCATTTAATCCATGAACAGAGTATGACAGCAACAGCATGTCGTCGGCGACTGTAGGTGAGCTGACCCGCATATCGTACACACAGATACCAGCCCCAGATTTCTCTAAGGTACTGATAAGCCCGTTGATGTAGATTAAGTAGAGCAACGGGGAGCTGCGTCCACCTTGCCTCGTGCCCTGAAGAACGTCGAACCACTCTGAGTGATTCCCCTGATACCGGATACAACTAGACATGTTCGTGTATATAGCACAGAATGCAAGAAAGCTTGTGCTGTCAATGTCTGTTTCTGTATACAGATTGTAGAGCATCCCGCGATGCCAAACGGTGTCGAAGGCCTCTCTGCCATCCATAAAGCATGCATATGGCTTGGAGTTGGACTCTCGTGAAAAATACACAGATTCACGCAGTATGAAGGAAGTCATTAGGCAGGGTAATCCGTCTTGGAAGCCACCTTGTTGTTTATTTATATTTGACATTGTATTTACTTTTGACCTTGTCAATAGGACTGATTCGTACAATTTTAATAAGACGGATGTGAGAGTTATGGCACGAAAATTATCCGGCAAGTCAAGACGTTTGTTCCCCCCTTTGTGCATAGTTATGATGACGCCACGCTTCATGCTGTCTGGGACGTGTCCGGTACGTAGCATCCAGGTATAGATGTTCGCCAGCACTGGGGATATCACATGTTTTGCATTTATAAGATGTTCATACTGGAGATTGTCATATCCACCAGCCTTTCTCTTCGGACACGTAGATATTACGTGATCTACGGTTTCTGGGAGTACACGGACTTTGAGGTCTGGCTTTATATTCGTCACAATAAAATCGAGTTCCGATGAGACGTGCTTTTCCCAAGTATCACTGCTATGAACATCATCAGGATCGTGATGGGGCTGATACAACTCCCGAAAATAGTGGTACCAGCCGTCTGAGATACTGTCTCGGTCCCTCACCGTTGTACCATCAAATTTGATACCCGAGCTAAGACTAGAGCGGTTACGGTTCCTGCGGGCGTTTGCCATCTTCCAGAACTTGTGAGAGTCGACTTCGGTCATTCGATCAATTTTGTTATTTAAGTTTGATAAATAGATATTAACACATTTTCTATGCAAACGGCGAAATTCTGTTTTAGCAGTTTTATACGCAGAAAAGGCTTGGTCTGTAGCTTCACGTGGACATTCTTGACGACACCACTCTTTTCTTACCAGGGACATACTGTCGTGGGCCGCAGTGAGTTCCGAGCTCCAGTATGGCTTTAGAAAGGAAACATATTTTTTCTGCGGAAGTGTAGCGTTTGCATAGCTGGTAAGTCTTTCACACACCCGCACATATGCAGCGTCTATGCATTCTTTTTGTTTCAGGTCACAATGCGCTACATCGTGAATATCACAACCATACATTAATAATCTATTATAATCATTAAAGTGAGAGTCATTGAATTTACGCCAATTAACAGACATTATCGTATTATCACATGCTTCAGTTTTACGAGTGACTACATCAATCAAGCAATAGGTCTCTGTCTGGAGACATTCATACAATCATCATCTATAACAATACAATTACCTACACAGACAAATATTTCAACAGGAACACAAACAAAGTCAATAATCGTGTAAGAGTTCCATATGTCATACAATTTATCAATATAGTTTCTAAATATATCAGCTGAGTGATTGACACTCGGCAGATATACATGAATAATGAAAATGAATTGTCCCGGTGATGTCTGAAATTGGACCCCGACTATCCTGTCATCAGCAATGGGAAGAGGAACCACACAGCTGTCCCATCGTTTGTGCCACATCAGCGCCACGCCTTCAGTTCCTACCCTCCGCGCACCTGGGACTAGGAGCGCACGGTCACAAACGCAGTGCGAGCGGTAATCAGATGACAAAGAATCAATAAAATGCATATTATGTGGATACAGAAAATGTTCTGATATACCACAGAAAACAGTATCCAGATTAAGTTTGCAAATCCAGATTATTTGCAAACTTATTTTTTTTATTTATTGAACAATTGTTATGAAATTTTGCAGGGGGCATTGAGTACATACATATAATTGAAAAAAAAGAGTTAAAATGTTTTTGGAAAGTAGAGTTATTTGATGATAAAGTTGCCATCCGCCGTTGGATCCCAACGGGGTTTTGGCTCCCCCGTTAAAAATTGCAATTTTCCAACGGGAGTTTTTTCCAGACGGGAGAATTTTACCTATATTTTACAAAAAATGTAATTTGAATATTATGCTTTGTTTTCTGTTTCAATGTTTACAAATACACATGTTTAAGTTATAATTGAGAGAAATATGTACTTTAATAAGAAAATAAAGTGTTTGTAGATTTTCTTCCCCCGTCGGGTTTTGACGGGGGATCCCGTCCATCTCCCATATCCATTAAACTCCAACGGTGTTTTCACGGGGGACCCCGTCAATCCCCCATTTAAATGAAACTCCAATGGGAGTTTGACGGGGGATCCCCGTTTAACTCCAATTTATAAAGAACTCCAATGGGAGTTTGACCAGAGAAGGGAGGGGGGGGGATCAGACTTCAATAAACAGTTTATACCCATTGCAATATATTCCATTGTATAAAGAGTAAAAGACACCAAACTTTATTAAATAATTGATGTTTTCTTTTTAAGGTGTCAAAATCAATTTATAATTTTTGAATTTTCTTAACTCGGTACGTTACGTTGAATAAAATGTCTTTTTGAAAGAGATTAGACCCACATATTGCTATTTCTGGAAAGATGAATTTAAAACGTTCCATAATTTTGAAAGACTGTATAAATAATATAGTGACTTATCTCGAAAATATATTACATTTACCTTTTGATAATCCAAACGTTGCTTTTATCCATTTCTGTGATGATAAATACAATCCAGAAAGACAATAACATTGGAAGCATAATTATTGTCATTCGGAATTGTATTTCTTTTGCTGTTTATTCCCGTGTAACAGTTTTGGAGGTTTTTTTCCTAGAAATTTAGCTTGCAAACATTTTCGGTGCAATGTCGTAACTTAGTGTACCGGTTACATTCCACAAGTTGTTTTTTTTTATACAAAATGCCTGAATAGGGCAGTGTGTTAGGTTCATTGTTTTGTTATTGTAGTTGTTTGTTTTTTATCTTTAACAACACCGTGCACTGGTAGCGTTATTAGCAGAGACATGCGGGAGTCTTCTTGAAACATACTGTACTGGCTAGTTTCAATTATGGGACACACCACTTCTCCAATAGAATCGATGATGTTTAAATACATTTGAGTTATATTTGCAGTTTCAGTTATTAACTGTTTTGTTTTCTGATAAGGATATGATATCCCAGACGTTAGTTCCTGTGCTGTCTTTTTCCCTCTAAACAAACAGACATATAACACCAAGGACTTATATCACTTTTCATTATTGTTTATAAAATACAAAATACCACACACAACTGAAATATTTGATATAACCCATATAAGCAGTATGATTTCCTTTCTAAATGTAATAAAAACTTAATTTTCAATCATGAACTAGTAGTTTCAGGAAAACAGGAAACCAAGAAAAAATGTGAAACCAACAAAGGCATAGAATTGTGAAATATGCAAGCCAGAGTTCTCGACTTATGATTGTTGAACGCTGCACTTCTATACACCACAACCTACCTTTGTTCGAAGTTTGATGTAAATGGGTCTAATTGTAATTACGTTATGACCCGGACAATAAAAAAGTGAGATAAAAAAAGTAATGAAGGGGCTATAGCTATAGTTCTTGTGCACTGAACAAGTGAGATCTATCCATATATGCATATATGAAGTTTCATATGAATAGGTGATATAGTTAAAGACTAATACTCCGGACAAAGTACTGGAAGCTGCCCGACCCCAGGCATGACATAATTAATCCCTTAATATGGACTCCATTGGTCATTGTCGACTCGGGTACTACTTACGTGTACCCCGGGTACTCTTAAGTATACTTACATGTACCCCGGGTACGGTAAATATACTAAATCGTACCCGGTCGATATTAGACTGTACTTGAGTTGTATTCCCGCCTATAATCCTATGTCGTAAAACGCGCTACCGATTATCTTAAACAAACTTCTATTTAAAAAAAAACTGCCTCAACATGCTTTGTGAGTATGAGTTTCGATAATATAGAGGCCATTTTACAGAAAATTAACATAAATGTGAATATATTTAATTAAAAACAAGATGTGTTTGTGAAACACAATGTCCCCCTATATGACGTTTGACCTTGAAGGATCACTTTGACCTTGTGAAGGATGACCTTGACCTTTCACCACTCAAAATGTGCAGCTTCATGAGATACACATGCATGCCAAATATTAAGTTGCTATCTTCGTGAAACACAATGTCCCCCTATATGACGTTTGACCTTGAAGGATGACCTTGACCTTGCGAAGGATGACCTTGACCTTTCACCACTCAAAATGTGCAGCTCTATGAGATACACATGCATGCCAAATATCAAGTTGCTATCTTCAATATTGCAAAAGTATTCATAAAATGAGCGATTTGGGCCACATATATTTGACCTCTGACCTTGAAGGATGACCTTGACCTTTCACCACTCAAAATGTGCAGCTCCATGAGATACACATGCATGCCAAATATCAAATTGCTATCTTCAATATTGCAAAAGTATGTATAAAATTAGCGATTTGGGCCTCATATATTTGACCTCTGACCTTGAAGGATGACCTTGACCTTTCACCACTCAAAATGTGCAGCTCCATGAGATACACATGCATGCCAAATATCAAGTTGCTATCTTCAATAATGCAAAAGTATTCATAAAATGGGCGATTTTGGCCACATATATTTGACCTCTGACCTTAAAGGATGACCTTGACCTTTCACCACTCAAAATGTGCAGCTTTATGAGATACACAAGCATATGAAGTTGCTATCTTCAATATAGCAAAAGTTATTGCAAAATGTTAAAGTTGGCGCAAACAGACAAACCAACAGACAGACCAACAGACAGGGCAAAAACAATATGTCCCCCACTACTATAGTGGGGGACATAAAAATAGCCGACAACGACCGATTAAGCTTTAAATTTCCCGGGTACGATTTAGTATATTTACCGTAACCGGGGTACATGTAAGTATACTAAAGAGTACCCGGGGTACATGTAAGTATACTTAAGAGTACCCGGGGTACATGTAAGTAGTACCCGAGCCGACAATGACCAATCGAGCCTTAATATGCCCTGTATTTGACAGACATATAAAAGAGACAAATAATATGGAAAGGATGAAAAAAATAACAGAGATAACAGAGATAGGCAGCTCGCCAAATATCGGCAAACTCTCGCGCATCCAGTGGTTTTGGCGAGATAGGTTTAATTTTAGTCTGTGCAATAAAAGAATGCATGAACATAGTTTTTACAATTTAATGATATTTCATCAAAACTTCATCATTCATAAACATATATCAATACAACTGGCATAAAACAATTAGCAATTTATTACACGTATTAAGCAAGTTGTTGATATTACAAAATTAATAACATATCGGGAGAAAACAGCTAATATTCTGCAGTGATGCAGGCAACAAACATGTAAGCATAAGAGCCATTATCGTATGGGGCAGGGTATTAATGTTGCTGAAGAAAATTCATAATCACATAAGAATTTTTCATCATGGAGATTGGACTATAAATGCGACTGAGAGTGTTAACATGTTTTTACCATAGTCATGTAAGGAAAAAGCCCCGCCCCTTGGTGGCCATGTTTTTCATGATATCATTGGGACACTCTATAGAGTGTTAAAAAGGTTTTTCGAATCCCGGACAATCGCTCCTATGGACAATCGCTCCTACGCTAAATTTGACAAGGCGGACAGTCGCTCCTACGATGTTTTGACAGGGCGGACAGTCGCTCCTACGATGTTTTGACAGGGCGGAAAGTCGCTCCTACGATGTTTTGACAGGGCGGACAGTCCCTCCTACATTATTTTGCCAACCCGGACAATCACTCCTACATTATTTTGTCAACCCGGACAATCGCTCCTACATTATTTTTGACTCCACGGCAAAACATATTATTCGCTGATCAAAGGCTTACACCTATAATTAACTAACAATTAAAATTGCCAACCTGTTAACAGAAAGCCAATTAAATTAACATGAGCCGATCAATTTGATTTTAATTAATTAATTTACTTACTGACAAATTATGTTACAGTTTGTCGATTCTGTAAATATAAGGTAGTTATAAGGGCACTTTGGACAATGGTTCCTACATTATTCCTATCAGGGACATTCGTTCCTATATTACATTTATTGGAAAAAGTGCCATTTTGCGAATGGAATAAACATAAAAACCGCATTAAATCAATAATTGCTATAACAACAATGGTAGTATCAATCGATAATGACCACTTTGACACCTATGATGTGTGAACCGTGCATAAAGATTACAGAATGGCGTCACATTAAAGGGGCCTTTTCACAGATTTTGGCATATTTTGAAGTTTGTCATTAAATGCTTTATATTGATAAATGTAAACATTAAATTTTAAAAGCTCCAGTAAAAAATCAAAAATAAAATTTAAAAAAGGAAAACAAAAGTAGCCCGCAGCAGGACTCGAAGTAAAAAACGCATTAGCCAACTGAGCTATCCTGCCAAGGATACATAAAATGCGTATTTTATACCTTATATCATCGTAGTTTTAC
Organism: Dreissena polymorpha; assembly: GCF_020536995.1. Classification (NCBI taxonomy): domain Eukaryota; kingdom Metazoa; phylum Mollusca; class Bivalvia; order Myida; family Dreissenidae; genus Dreissena; species Dreissena polymorpha. Next base: position 570,182 of record NW_026273325.1, on the reverse strand, counting down.
AAATTTAAACGACATCACTAGAACTTTCCAAATTATTCAATCGCTTCAATCAATTATACATTGAATACAAAATTCATGAAATGCAACATAATGGCGAATTCAAATGTACAGACATTTTCGATTTAAAATTTAAATATCTGGCTTATTTCGCATTTTTCGACACAAGTTGGCAATTTTAATTGTCGGTTAATCATAGGTGTTAGCCTTTGATCGGCGTACACTACATTTTGCCGTGGAGTCAAAATAATATAGGAGCGACTGTCCGGGTTGACAAAATAATGTAGGAGCGATTGTCCGGGTTGGCAAAATAATGTAGGAGCGACTGTCCGCCCTGTCAAAACATCGTAGGAGCGACTGTCCGCCCTTGCAAAACATCGTAGGAGCGACTGTCCGCCCTGTCAAAACATCGTAGGAGCGACCGTCCGCCCTATCAAATTTAGCGTAGGAGCGATTGTCTGTAGGAGCGATTGTCCGGATACCAGGTTTTTCTATAGCTATATATAGACATATAAGGAAAAATGCCCCACCCCCTGGTGCCCATGTTTTTGAACCAACCGGAACCATTTTTGAACTTGCCCAAGATATCATTTTGACAAATCTTTTGACCAAGTTTCATGATGACGGACAATAAACCGGAACAATTTTTTAACTTGTCCAAGATTTCATTTGGAAAAATGTTCTGACCATATTTCATGAAGTTTGGACAATTAATGTGGCCTCAAGATTGTTTACAAGGCAAATGTTGACGCCAAACAACACGCACTCCACGACTGCCAAAAGGCGATCAAAAAAGCTCACCATTAGCACATTGTGCTCAGGTGAGCTAAAGGGCAAAAAGATAATCACTAGAAATTTGTTCCCACAAAAAATGGTTCTGGGCAACTTCCTAACCATGAACATATTCAGTAGTGTGTCTTGCTTCATTAACACATACTTTCATCCTTAAATATGTTTTGCCATGCTTTGATCTGAATGTAAAAAGCGAATGTCCAGGTCTCTAGTGTGCGTATTGACAATAAATTGCTTTGGATCACTTCGTTCAGTATGTAACACTCAACCCTGATAGGAACAGTGATCTCAACTTGACAGTCTCCAACGTCAGCTGAGTCTGTTTCTGTTGTTGACGATGACTAACCACACTGAGTTGCTTTGTCTTCATACAATGCAGTGTTGAGTGAAGTATCATCCTAAGTTCTCAGTTATGGATTCATCCTCATCGAGCAAGAAACCATCCTCAAGCGCTGTTGGGGATGATTCATCATGTTGAGATGGCTTGTTCTTCTTCTGCACCCCATAACTCAGTCACTCCCTCCTGGGCATGGCCAAACTGAAAATACAAATGAGCATATGAGATGAACACCAAATAATATGAAATGTATTATATGCTATTTTAAATTAAGATAAAACAAGAGATGTGTTCATCAGAAACACAATGCCCCCTACTGTGCCGCAATTTGACCTTTGACCTTGAAGAATGACCTTGACCTTGAACTTCCACCACTCAAAATGTGCGGATTCATGAGATACACATGCATGACAAATATCAAGATGCTATCTTCAATATTGCAAAAGTTATGGCCAACGTTAATTTTTTTTCGGACGGACGGACAGACTGACATACTGACAGTTCAACTGCTATATGCCACCCTACCGGGGGCATAAAATATAAAGGCCTCATGGAATTTATAAAGAAGGCACATAAGCATGCAATTTATAATGTTTCATATGTGAATTATTTTTCTTTCTATCAGCATTTTAATCATTTTAACCCAACAACATTCAGGCTGTTTAGTTGACTTGTTACTGCATAATGTAATAATGGCAATTTCAATAAGATACAACAGACTACTGCAGTTGACGGCAAATTACCTTTAAAATAGGATTTATTTTTGTTACATGAATATTGTAACTTAAAAACTCTTCCATTATACAAAATTCCTTTTCTTGTAATAGAATGAGCTTCATTTTTATAAATTCATTGTCATATTTCAGCAAATGAACACAGAAAGACAATAAACAACCAATCCACCATTTACACCACACAATAACTGGTAATAAGACAAAATGCTGTCTTATTTCCAGGTATTGTGTGGTATTTAATATTACCTGAGCTAAGACACCTTATTAAATTATCTTCCTATATTATAAATTGATCAACAAGCACCTGTTTTAAATTAAATTCTAAGATATAATATTTCTTGATCAATGGATTAAAATTAAATTATTAATTAAATTCTTATCTTAATTATTAAATGACTCTTGTTTCAAAACTAAATTTATAAATTAAATCATATATTAAATGATCAATTTATTAAAACTTTCCTTAACCTATAAAACTGAAGCACTTTTTTAATTAAGCACATTCTTCGATGATTTTAACTACACAAAATAAACAAACCATTATTTATACTAATTTACACAAAGTAAGATTGTGAATGAGAATGAAGTCAAATTATAAATGTTTAAATTATTATAAAAAATTGATTTAATTGGGGAGGGCTAATCTCTTATCTGGCACCATACTGTGTCTGCCATTATAACTTTGATATACATCAAATGATATACATCACCATTCGGTGGACGGACGGACTGACCGACATGTACAAAAAATATACCCCCTCTTCTTTGAAGGGGGCATAAATATGGGAAACCATAAAACTATTGAAATCAGAAATTTGCTTATATATAAATGCATAATAGATTGATTATTAAATGAGGCATGTATTGATACGTCTTGCTAATTACAGCATTTAAACTTAGAGCAGATAATATAAAGATTTTTTAGAGAGTAAATTTTCCCCCCACAACTAAAATTTTGTACATAACATCTAACTGTATTTTTTTCTTTATCAATTGCGGATTTTAAAAATTCACTTAACTTTGTTAAAACAGAAAGAACTTTCTCTTACATCACACATTCTCACAAGTCATATATTTGTACAAAATGCATTAACATATTTTTGGTGTTATTTTGATGCATGTGTATTGTGTATTTATTATTATGGTAGTTTGATGTTTAGCTGTATATGCTTATGTCGCAAATAAACTCGCTGTTCTGTTCTGTTAATTTTATAATATTGGGATTTATTGTGCTCGAATCAAAGTCAGGGGAAGTCTACACTGTGTATTAGCAACCTGCTGTATTGATCACTATCTTATTAGCTCAATACACAGGCACCTGGCTACTGTACTGGAAAAATTGGATTTACTGCCAAAATAACTGATTTCATTTATTGCTAAATTGTTGTGTACCTTAAAAAATTTCAATAAATAGTAAACGCTCTACCATTGTCTTATATTTATACCGTTTGAAAAAAGTTAATGACAATTATTGCAAGCGTCCGTTTTATTTACCATTATTATTTTAAATACGCGTTCAATGGCAAATAATACAGATACAATCATTATTTGATGTGGATATCAGTACAGTTAATAAATGTTAATAAATGTCTATATATTCTAAGCATAGCATACGCAATTGTATAATTCCGAACTAATATAATTTACTTAAATATGATCTAGCTAGAATCAACATCAACATGGATCAACATCACCGTTGTACTTTTTATTTAGTTTTCAGTAATCTGTCCTTGAAATAGAGGTAGCCTTATTAAAGACAGCGCAAAGTGTGAAAGTGGAGATTAAGAAATAAGATCTATTGCATCGCACTGGCGGTATAGCCTGTAGTCTTAAATAAGACACATTTAAAACATGGATAAAATACAAATATGACACATATGAATCTTTCATTTCTTCAAAAAATAAGCACGTAGTCACATATAAATAAGACACATTTAAGACACAGAAACAATATGAATACGACACATTTGAATCTTTCATTTCTTAAAAAAAGCATGTGAATCTTTAGAATACAATATAAAACAAGGGCTGTTTGTAAAACATGCATGCCCCCCATATGGGCTCTCCATTGTAGTGACAGCCATTGTGTGAATATGTTTTTTGTCACTGTATGTCAATGACCTGTGAAATGTATCCAATTAATAGTGCAAAAACCAATCAGGACCTATACTAATCAATTATATCCATTATATGATTGAGTCTATGATTGTTTGGATTCCTTTCACACATTTTGACTTATTTGACAATATGTGAAACGTGCACATAATTTGTTATGTTTTATTTATTAATGGTAATGAAACATGTTATTTATAGCAGTTAACTCCCCTAGTCAATGACCACCATAGATAGCAATGCAATCTGATTAAAAATAGCCAAGGCTAGTGTTGTGTATTGGGCAAATGTATATAAGTGCAACTTGACCACATGACCAGTATCATGTGTTTACCACACACAGAAGTCAGTTATGTAATAGACCATTAATTCCACTCCCAACTTTGGCCACTTGCCAAGATACTGACCAGTATCAGATGGGGTTGTGAAACTGTGTAAACAGTGAACACCAGTCCATGTAATACTGGCCTACCACTTGTACTAGTTGATTTGGAGTTAATACAGTAATGCATGTACAAATGAGACACTAAGCCTAAAAGTTAATTATATGTGCCTCTGAAAACTAACCAGACGAGTGGGTTGAAATTTACAATCTTTACTTGGCATTTGAGGAAATCTGAACTCTCAGGGTTTGGATAGAACATCCCCAAATTAACTTTTCTTTACACTGTTGTTATTTTTGTTCAATACACAAATATTAACCTAACTTTACAAATCCTGTACAGTAAAGGAAACTAAATCTAAGTTGATATTTTAATATGCTTGATCCTATTTATGTATTAACATTGTTTTATACATACAAACTGTGTTGCTGTTTTTCAATTAACAAGCAGATTAAAAATTAATTTTATATTTTTATGTATAATTTGAATTGACAAAATTAAATGCAAGTTGCGTAGCAAGAATTACATGTTTGATTTATTGTCAGTGAATCGTGACATTTTCTCAATGTTTCAGACCAACAGTTTGTCAAAGCTATCAACCGCTTGGATGGTCAAGCTAAATAGAATTGACCCAGCAAATCACAACTGTCCTGTTGCCATATAATATTACATATCATATTACATTGGTTTTTTAAATGTTGAATTCTCACGTCATTTCCATCAACATAGTATTTACTGGCACAGAAACAAAGGCTTATACATCATTATGAATTAACATGTGTCAAAAATTCAATTTGTAAGTCTCTTTACTGGACAGTGTGAAAACAGAATAAACTAGTGACCTAAAAATCAATAGGGGTCATCTGCGAATCACGATCAATGTACCTATGAAGTGTCATGATCCTAGGCAAAGCATTCTTGAGTTATCATCCAAAAATCATTTTACTATTTCGGGTCACCGTGACCTTGACCTTTGACCTTGTGACCTCAAAATCAATAGGGGTCATCTGAGAGTCATGATCAATCTACCTATGAAGTTTCATGATCCTAGGCATATGCGTTCTTGAGTTATCATCCGAAAACCATTTTACTATTTCGGGTCACCGTGACCTTGACCTTTGACCTAGTGACCTCAAAATCAATAGGGGTCATCTGCGAGTCTTGATCAATCTACCCATGAAGTTTCATGATCCTAGGTGTATGCATTCTTGAGTTATCATCCGGAAACCATTTTACTATTTCGGGTCACCGTGACCTTGACCTTTGACCTAGTGACCTCAAAATCAATATGGGTCATCTGCGACTCATGATCAATCTACCCATGAAGTTTCATGATTCTAGGCGTATGCGTTCTTGAGTTATCATCCGGAAACCATTTTACTATCGCGGGTCACCGTGCCCTTGACCTTTGACCTAGTGACCTCAAAATCAATAGGGGTCATCTGCAAGTCATGATCAATCTACCCATGAAGTTTCATGATCCTAGGCGTATGCGTTCTTGAGTTATCATCCGAAAACCATTTTACTATTTCGGGTCACCGTGACCTTGACCTTTGACCTAGTGACTTCAAAATCAATAGGGGTCATCTTCGAGTCATGATCAATCTACCTATGAAGTTTCATGATCCTAGGCGTATGCGTTCTTGACTTATCATACGACAACCACCTGGTGGACGGACCGACCGACCTACCGACCGACCGACCGACCGACCGACATGAGCAAAGCAATATACCCCCTCTTCTTCGAAGGAGGGCATAATAACATGTATTACTGACACATTATTCTCAAACAACATGTTTAATTAAAAAAATGTATCCGTACAATACTCAATATCCTTTTACAATGAATTTAACAAGTTTTCTTTAATGACCGATTCATCAAAGAAACACAAATTCCCAACCATTAACAACATGTTCAATTAAAAAAAAATGTTTCCGTACAATACTCAATATCCTTAAAAAATATTGCTCAAAAATCTGTTTTACTATATAACGTCTGGCATTTTTACCTATGGCATTTTTACCTATGGCATTTTTACCACTTTACCTCTGGCATTTTTACCGCTGGCATTTTTACCGCACACCATATAAATGGGTATCAAAAAGTAAATTTCAGTAGCGTTAAAGATATCATAGCAAATTCAATAAGTATACTGTATTGATATGACAGAAATTAAAATTCAAGTATGAAATGTGTCCCCCCCCCCCGGGTTTAATGTCCAGGTGTTTGTTACCCCTCACAGCAATTGCTAGGGAGGGGGGGGGGGCTACATCTTGTTCGGATTTCAATAATTTTAATGTTTAAGTGGTCATTATTTTATGTTATTATCTATTGATGCAAAGAAATACTTAAATTACTTCCCAAAATGTATAATATATTATAACATCATTATTTTTTTGCAAGCATTCCCCACACATTTGGCAACGTCAATATGGTGAAATAATCAAAAATAATATTTTCATGATATTGTTGAAAACACAATAAGAATCTTTTATTGACATACCATATATATATATCGCTCAAATCAGCCAATGGAATAAATGAAGTGTCTTTATTTGTGTCTAGCCGCAGGAAATTTTATTGGACAGTCTGTCTTACAAAGGTCAGGTAAGGTGAAAAGCTGGCTTAGACAGCTTCCGCGAGAAAGTACAATTGAAACATATACATGTAACTGTTAAGCATGTGCTAATTATAGCAAAAAACAAAACCTGCATATTTATTTGGCTCTGGAGATAATCTGTCTACTGGGGTCGGTGATGTCCCCCAATAGCTTATCTTATCAGTTAATTTATAAACTGCAGTGTCATAATGAAGTGAAGCAAAATGTCTATGTCACAAAAGAATGTTACTCTCAGTTGCAACTGGGCAGACATGTGGTCAATTACTCGAAAAAAAATCAATGAAATTAATGATTTTAACTTATTTTTTAACATGATTAATGTTTTTTTCATTGATATATTATTAATTGGTAATCTCAACCAAAGTGATCAAATTGATTACAAATGTATTATTTCATGCATTTAATAATATTTGGGCTTCTAGACCCTTTATCAACCACTGTTCATCTATAAAAAAATCCTATTCTTATTAAGGGTGTCATGATACGCTCCCCTTCATTACTATACGTATCGCGGTACAGTGTGTACGATACAATACATAACGGGATACGTATTGTCAGATGGAAACAACATACAAACCATTTTAAATCATTTTTTCAATTTTATTTAAAGACCTCCACATACATTCATTTCTTTAATTTGTAAAAAATGTTATTTTATTTTAAATTCATGATTACAAAATTTGTCATTTAAAAATGTGATATGAGATGATATTGGGAGAATTTCCGTTAACATTGATCCAATTACTGTGCCACATATTTTATTGATTGCGCCAATGGAATCTTTCTTGCCGCGTATTGTTACAACATCCAAACATTAAAAGTTTACTTGGCGCGTTGGCGCATATGAAAAATGCTGTACCGTACCATTCGCACTCGAAGGCGTATCATGCACCGTACTGAGAGGAGACTATTACGATATACCGTCCCACAGAGTACCGTGACACCCTTAATTCTTATCCTATTAACTTGCACAAAAAAGAAAGATGCATGGTACTGCACGATTATTGCATTTGATGTTCATGGGCATTTGAAAAGTGCAGTCACTCATTCAACTTCTATCAGAAAGGAAAGAAAATGCCAGAGTCTCTCCACTGGTGCAGAAGTTGCATGAATTGCTTTTTCAAAATGTAACTTGCATACATGGGTTAACATGGTTCACTAAATTCTCATGAAATCAATTATTTGACTGATTACTTAACTGCTCCCACACCTATTTAAGCTCCAACACTTATTTTTTGCATAAATGCAGATCATCAATGCAATAGACTGTATTCGGAACTCCACTAATCGTTAGGTACAATAAACTTTTTACCATTATGACCCTAGTGTCACATGAATATTCTGGTACCGTACTTACTTAGTTTGAACAAGACTATTTCCAAGCAATATAAGTCCAATACCGATGAAACTCTACCATTTTCAGCAATATTTCTAGTCTATTTGTTGCCATACCAATCAGAATTATTGACATTGGAACACAATGAATTGACATGCATAATATCCATGTTGCCTTCTATCCATGTTTCAAGTTTCATGAAAAAATATGTAGAACTTTAAAAATTATCGCAGGATCCACTATTTTCAGCAATATTTCTAATCTATTTGTTGCCATAGCAACCAGAATTCTTGACGTAGGAACAAAATGAAATGACGTGCATAATCTCCATATTGCCATCTATCCATATTTTCAAGTTTCATGAAAAAATATGAAGAACTTTTAAAGTTATCACAGGATCCAGAAAAGTGTGACTGACTGACTGACTGACAGACAGAGCTAAAACCATAAGTCCCCTCCATTTTCACCTGTAGGGGGAATAACAATACGCATTCCCGTGGATCTAGGTCAATTTTATTTGTACCTCATGTAAATTAGCGGAAAAACCAGTTGTAGGCAAGTTCCAAATAAGAACTATTGTTCAGACTTAATCCCTTTAAATACCCCTCGGACCGAGAGCTATCAGAGATCTACACCACTTGAGTAATTAACTACATGATAAGTTGGCAAGTGTCTGATGTTGTTAATGTGTCATTTGTCTTCATGAATTGAAATTGAATCTGTTTTTTGGTCAAAAGTAATCATAATCATAAAATAATAATGAGTAATGACCTCTTGTAGAGGTAATCTATAAAATTATTATTTAAGTAATACAAAAGCTATAATTAATGATCAATCCATGATTAATGAAAAAAGTAATCAATTAATAATCATGATGATAACAGATTAACAATTATGATTACCCCATGTCTGCTACTGGCAACTTATTGAAAATATAACCCCATTTCTCAGGTAAAAAGTTTTATCAACTCATCAAATAATTATGAAATGGTATTTGTACTAAATACTTCAGGTAAAAATGAAAGTTAGATTTAAAATTTGACATTTGCACAACAGTAGATATCAGCTTGTGTTTCAGTGATGTGAGACACAAAGAAACTATTATCAAGCATGTGCAATACCCTTAATGTTTTGAAGCATATTTAATTTGCATGAAATGTACAACTCTTTTATCTTGAAATAATTAATGAGAAAATCAGAGCTTCTCTTGACATACTTTTTTGTATCTTCATCACACCCTAGGGTGAATTAAAAAGAGACAAAACAAAAACACAATTTCTGATAGAATATTGGAAATAGTGTCACAAAGCATTTGGAGAGAATGTTCAACAGAAATTGTAAATACATTTTAAATGTTTATTTATGGATTATGATGAACAATTTAATGATCAATATACAAAGTGCTTATAAAATGCTGGGAACAAATTAAAATGAATGTTGCCTGATTGAAATCCCATTGTGGTTTTTCCAGAGACTGTTTATCATCTTTGATGTGAGGTGTGAGCATTTAGAAGCCCTTAAATCAATTGAAAGTCTGTCACATTGAATCTTAAATTATGAGACTGAATATTGAATTGTGTAAAAGGTCCCTTTTTTGGGCCGGACTAAATGACTGCCAACTTATGACATTGAACAACAAGTTTTACTGTAAAGTGTCAAATGAGCAGTACAACAATTGGCCCAGTGACACCCCATTTGCACAAATATTTGTTTGCTACTTTTTCAATCATTTTTAACCCTAGCCTTATAACTCCTTAGTAAACTCCTAACAACAAGTATCGTTGAAAGCGATGGATGCTCCCCGATGATGCGCTTTGTCAATCTATGTGTTAATAACCACCTAATACAAATCTATTATTAGCCTCGGTGACCTTGACCCCAAATGACTTCAAGCGTCATCAAAAGGTAGAGGTCTATATATGTAAGGTACCTACATGCCAAATATGTAAGAGATCAGTAAAATATTGAAGGCGCTATGAAAAACTGTAACAAAAGTGTGACGGAAAAATATATCATTAGCCTCGGTGACCTTGACCTTTAACCCAGTGACCTAAAAACTCATCAAAAGGTAGAGTTCCATGCAAGGTACCTACATGCCAAATATGAAAGAGATCGGTAAAGTAGTGAAGGCGGATGGCCCTATGAGAAACTGTAACAAAAGCGTGACGGAAAATCTATTATTAGCCTCGGTGACCTTGACCTTGAACCCAGTGACCTCAAACCTCATCAAAAGGTAGAGGTCCATGCAAGGTACCTACATGCCAAATATGAAAGAGATCAGTAAAGTAGTGAAGGCCCTATAAGAAACTGTAACAAAAGCGTGACAGAAAATCTATTATTAGGCCTCTGTGACCTTGACCTTGAACCCAGTGACCTCAAACCTCATCAAAAGGTAGAGGTACATGCAAGGTACCTTAGACATGCCAAATATGAAAGAGATCCGTAAAGTAGTGAAGGCCCTATGAGAAACTGTAACAAAAGCGTGACAGAAAATCTATTATTAGCCTCGGTGACCTTGACCTTGAACCCAGTGACCTAGAACCTCATCAAAAGGTAGAGGTCCATGCAAGGTACCTACATGCCAAATATGAAAGAAATCGGTAAAGTGTTGAAGGCGCTATGAGAAACCGTAACAAAAGTGTGATGGAAAGAAGGAAGGAATGACAAACTGGCCACTATATGCTCCGCCAAAATTTTATTTCGGGAAGCATAAAAATATAACACTTGTTTAACCCTTTCCCACACAAAAGCAAAGTGGAAGTGGCTATGTGCAAACAGCATAACTTAAGAACAGCCTGTGAATAAAACGCAGGCTGTTCATGTTTTATGCTGTTTGCTGCTAATCAGTATCTAAGGGTTGGAAATGAAGCCTTTAAAACTTGGATCTAGTAAGAAAGGTCTTGAATTAAATATAACTTTCTAAGTGACTACAAATGCGTCAAAATACGTATCTAAGGGGTAAAGGGATAAACAAAAAGTAAGGATTTGTAGTAAAAAACTAAGAAGATTGCCAGTAGTATTACAAACAAATAAAACTATGTATTTAAAACTGATAATATTGTCTTTGTGAAATTAATCTGCAGATTCATTAGCCCATTGTTCTCAATAATTAAATCAAATACAACTGATAGATTTACCATGCCAACACATTGTTTAAAACAATTATTATAATACTTGTTTTCCTCAATAAAAAAACAACTTATTTCGTATTCATTTAAAATTAATAAAAAACCCTCAAATCTCAAGATTGTTTGACCTGGAGATAATAAGATATTTGTGTGGAGTGTGTCATTCAGCTTATCAGTTACTGTGTTACTGATTGTAATCTAATAAACCGTGGGTGACTGTGCTCTCTAGGGGTCTAAGGTGACAAAATAAGATAAGACTGGATGCATGTATTTAAGAGGGCATAAGGCACTATTTGGATTTTTTAAATTAATAAATGACATTAAATAAAAATGGAAACTAACAAACTAACAGCTCATAGATTATGGGCATGCAATAGTGGTGATATTATATTGTTAGTAAAAAACAACTGCATTAATTTATCAAAAAGAAACTTAACACATAAAATTGTCTATTTGGTATCTGAAAAATCTTTTCTTGCTGAAATTGTGATGTGCACACCATCAATGCATTTGGTTACGTAATATCCCATATTTCTACGAATTCACTGATGGTATTGACACAACTTACATGTAACTGTAACAATAATAAATATTAATAATACTTATAATGCGAAAAAGTTTCCACCGTAGATTTTCATTTACAAGTAATTGATCGCCTGATAATAAAGGCCAATTTGGTGCAGTCAAACCAGCAACCAGTATTCGATTTCCATTCTGGGACCAGGGTCCATGTAAATTGTTTCGGTGGTAACAATACAATATAGGTGGAGCTAAAATTAGGTACTCTGGTTGATCCACATGGCACATGACCATGTCAACTTTAAAATATGTTTTTCAGTGAGTCAGAGATTAATGCATAGAATTAAGCTCTTAATATTGAAAAATTTTCCCACATTTTGAGTCTTAACTGCAGGTGCTCCAGGTCAACACATTGTCATAAGCATGATAATACATATTCATCATCACACACTGTCATGTAACTATTCAGGTGAGGAAGGAACTAAGAAATAAAATATATGCACACATGCACACATTTGTTCACAACCTGTGGCTTTCAAGCCTAAAAGATGCAGCAGACGTAAACATCCTCAGGTGTGAAAAAATGATGTTCAATAAATTATAAATAATCTACAGTAGATACACTTGATTAACCACACAGACGAAATCTACAGTACTGTAACGACACTGAATTGCACTTAAGTATGTGAATAATTTCAGCATTGTTCAATTAATGGATTTTTTTCAACATTTGACCAACAAATTTTTTGTTGTAGTAAATACATTCAATACCAACAACAAAAAAATCAATTATAAAAGTGGATAACATTCATTAACCCTTTCAGTGCGGAAACCGAATTTTAAAGGCCTATGCAAAACGTGGCGTCTCATCAGGATCCAAACTGTTTGCTATTCTGATAGTATTCTTTGAAAAAAAACAAAGAAAATGCTAATTTTAGAAATTCAGCAGACGACATTTTAGCAGACGACAAATTTCCCAGCATGCAAAGGGTTAAGGGGGCAGGGGATATATTTTTTCCCAAATTTCAAGTTCCGAAAGGCAGCAAACAGTCAAATCCATTTCATCAAAACAGAAAGTGACACAAGAACGCCTATTTGTGTCAGTGTCATTACATAGCGCTAAGGCAACATGCATTGAAAATAAAACCAAAGACAAGGCCAGCTTCTTCACTTGTGAAACTATTGCCCTTGATCTTCCCCCCGGAAGCGAGACAATTCACCCCCAAGACAATTGACATGACGCCTTATTTATGATCGCTCCGCCCACTAGAATTCATCCACCAATCAGCAATCAATTAATCGGGCGCACTCGTTAGCAACGACCTGTCCGCCATTTTCTAGACAAGCTACATGTTTAGGTTCACTTTTATTCCAACAAGTTTCTTTTGTTTTCCTCTTTAAAAAAACGATTAAAAATGGTTAAACGGTGTCAATTGGGATTATGTAACTCGGACAATCGATATCCTGACAGATTAGTTGGTGACATTGAATTTATTTCGTTTCCAAAGCGGAAATTTCCAACGAGGCAATGCGGTCTTGACAAGAGCGAGTGGAAGCTTCAAGAATTACTGAGATCCCCTTTATAGAACATTAATTTATTTCACAAACTTGAAATGTCATATAAGCAATAACTAAACATTATTAAGTATGTATTATGTCACGTGTGCATGTAAAATAATTGAGAATTTTGGTACCCAATTCGTGTAACTTTACTACGAAATCCCCGTTAAAAATCGCGTTTCTGTGTGTGTCAGAAACAAGTGAAAACCATTTTGTTATTATTTTAATAAAGACGTATCGATAAATGCTATTGTAAAAGAGTTATTATTACTGATATTAGTTAACCAATAAATGAGGTAACTTTGGGGAAGTCGGTACCTGCGCGAGCGTCTGATATTGGTAGCCTTATTAATTTATAATAGCCTGACCGTATTCCATTTCGTACAACGCTAATTTTATATCAGACAATGTCCAAACTTACTGTGTTGTTTTTGCGCTTTAAATTATAGTGATTGATAAATGTCCCATAAGCAATGTTTAATATGATTAATATCACTTTTATACGCAATAACATGTGGGATTGAGGTACCCACCCGGCGTCAGAAAGCGCGTAAAAACTTCACCAAATTCCCAGTTATAAAGCGCTATTTCGTGTCAAATACACGGGTAGGGGGGGATGTTTCGGTAAAAATTTTGTTAATAACACGGGTAAATACCGGTGAAGTGTTAATTTATTGCAAGTTCCACCATTACACGTAATAACGGGTTCGATTTCGGTAAGCGCGCAAGTGTTTGGGAGCGTGTTTAATGTACCGATTTACCCGTTATAAATAGCTGATGTTCTCTTTAATCGTATTTTTTTTTTGCATTTGCAGAATAACTCAATTGCATCAACCCCTTTACAAGTGTAATATGGTGTTAAACAAGTCCATAAAATCATCCGGAATATCGCGTAAATCTATATGCAGTCTATAGGCAAAGAAGCCATTTTGGTGAAAGCTTGTCTAGGTTTTCTTCCCGCTGAGCCACGTGATTAAGTGGGCGGAGCGATCACTGATAAGGCGTCATGTCAATTCACCCAGAGGAGACAATTCACCCCCTAGACAATTCACCCCTGCTCCTGGACAATTTTTTTGATCTTTTGCTGTTTGATTAGGATTTAGTAATTACAAATATCTGTTTTCTAAGGATAGTTATTTGTATTCTTTTTTTATTTTTATGAAGTTCTAATAAAAGCATATTAAGATGTTCTCAGAATTTCTTTCTTTTTTTCATAAAATTACTTGCAATTGAAACATAACTGTGCTTTTTATCTATTGATGTTTGTTTTTGTTATTAACAATATCTTATTATTAACAATATATTTTTATTGTTTTTATGTCATTAAATAATTTATTATGTGTTTATGTTTTATTTAAGATTGATTTTATTCATTAAAACAGTTTATATTTGTAAAAAAGTGTATAAATAAATAATAATGGTATTGGATACATTATTTGGAAATAATCTAATTGTTTTATTTGATAAGTTATGCAAGATTTCGAAATTTTTATAAAATTACTATATTTATTTTTAAATGGGAAATATAATAATAAAATATGTGTCACATAATCAGTCAACAAAGTAACAACACCTAAAAAACAACCTTTTTCACATCCATAAAGGTATCAATAAACAGATAATCTGTCAGGCATTTAGAGCTGATGAGGGTACTGATTATCTAATGGTAGATAAGGCTATTACTGATTGGGGTTGCTTAGAGATAAGGCTGTAGTATGGAATGAGTTAACATACTGTATGATTGAAGTGGACTTGAATTGAGTACAATTTTTGTAAAAAGTACATTACATTTCAAAACATTTTTAAGAGGAGCATACTAGCGGTATTATAGTAGATTTAATAAATCATGAGGTATTAGTAGCATTTAAAAAAATTATAACATAAAATGGTGTGAATTTGATACTGGCTTTGAAAAGAATACTGATAATTGCAGACTAAAACATGTTTCAATACACAACATTACAAAACACAACTTCTATCACTAATCCTTCAATGAGAGAAAATCCAACAATTTAATGGATAATAAGAATAAAAATAATAATTTTTTTAATGAAACACTTTTGTTTATAGGCAGTTAAATAAAAAATAATCAAAATATCAGGTGAACAACAATGGAATTTTTTAATACAATACCAGGTCTTAGAATTGCCCAGCCCAACATAATTATTTGTCAATGTGTGTAACTGAAGTCTTTGTTTATCTGTGTTGACACTTTGATAAAGCCTTGTCAGGTGTGTGAATGCTTGATTGTAATACCCATTAATAGCACGCTTCCAACCAGATTAAATTTCCTTTCTTTAATTAAGGTTTTCTTATCAATTAAACCATACTATTTTATTAAATTAATTATCCCATCTAACATGAATAAATAGGTAATTGTCATTATGTAAAATTCTAAGATTTAAATGAAACTAATTAATCAACTTCAATATTTGACAAAGTTCTCAAATAATAAAATAGCAGTTAACCTAATAATATTATTAATATTTAAATCCAATGCACAAATATTATAAATACAAAATACTTAATTTGTTTCAATTTTATATGTTGTAACACAGTTTATAGAAAAAAAAGCATTGGTTGGATTGCATTTGACAAAAAACACAATTTCATCTTTCATTTACATACTACATGTATTATCTTCACATCAAAATTATGCTACAAAGTCAAAATTATAACCCCAAACATCTGTTCACAACTTATTTTAAAATATGACAAAAGCAAATGACAATACAATATCATATAAAAAATATGGCAGTGAATTGTCTTGGGGGTGTATTGTCCAAGGAAATCAAATTCTGGAGTGAATTGTCCAGGGGAGGAATTGTCTTGGGGTGAATTGTCTGACACCCTTTCCCCCATTCACCTACTTTTTAATGAAAAATTGAGAAATTTTTCCCATTTCATGGCATGCAAAGTACATTCAAACATAATGCAATTCTAGTTTTGGCTACATTACTCATTAATTTCAACCATGTGCTGTGCTTATTTACCTAGAAGTCTTTAGATTTTTCACAATTTACCTTTTAAAGTTCTGTTCTGTTTCTGCAGCGTGAAATATTGACCTTCGCAAAACCTCCTTTTTGGAGATCCAAAATATCCTTGCAAGGGAGCTGTCGCTAGTTTCAATTTTCAATGTTTTTTTTACAATATTTTGAGACATTCTTTCTTAAACCTAACACAAGAAATACCTTTTATAAATTCCTAATCGATTTTTAAAGACCATAGGTTACCCATACCCTAAAGAAATGTAATTTTCCCCCTTTCACTGATATGTGCTCGGTACGACTAAAGAGCGTATATTACTATATTCGCGAAAGGGGCGAATATCAACAGATATCGGCTGTTTTAAAATGGTTTTCTAACATTTTTGATATGGAAATTCTTCTATGAATATAATTCTTCCTGATGTATTTATTCTGTTAAGATCGAGTGAACATTTAAGTGGTTTTTCGTGACATTTGTGAAATGTCTATGTAGTCTTTGTAGAGCTCTTTTTCAGCGTTCATGTTTTGTTTTTGTTAATTATTTGTATTCTAATTTCTATTTAATTGTTATAAATTTTATATAAGCTGATATGTTTTACTTTTTTAATAAGCTATGACAGATTTTGAAATGTTCATACGTTAGTATGTTAAAGTGATATTATAGGAATATTACAGTTTATAGGTGTCTATCGCAACCGTTGTTTATTTTTGGTGTTTTCACTTCATATACACTTATATTTGTTAATGCAGCATCAACATACTACAACAATATCCCGGAAAGAGAAAAATAATGCATTTGAATATCAACCGTAGTTTCGTTTTGACAACTGACGACACACAAGATTTGATTTACGAAGTGAATCTAAATCTAGTTTTAGTGCAGATTCGTTCATACGACACAAATACACTATTTTGTTTTACGGATCATTTCGGCTTAGAGGACTGGGTGAGTCATGTCAAATATCGACTATAATATATACTTTTTATAAACAACTGGCAGCAAGATGAGTTGCAGATAATTCGTCAGTAACCACATTTAAACTAACTCTTTTGATCTGTTAATTATGTTCAGCTCAATTCAACAGTGAAACATGCCCATAATATCACTTTAATTGTTAATTTGGAATTGTAATAATAAACCATATGTCATCTAATCAGTCAAGAAAGTAACAATACCTGAAAACACCATATCCTATTTCCCACCCCTAAAATTACAATAAACAGATAATCTGTCAGTCATTCAGAGCTGATGAGGGTACTGATAATCGAGGGGTAGATAAGGCTATTACTGATAGGGGTTGCCTAGAAATAAGGCTGTAGTATGGAATACTTAAATAAATATTTTAATTTGTCATGCTTTACAATTTAATATTTAATTAATTAATGTAGAACTGTAACTCATGTTCAAATTTTAATAATGCTGGGCAATGTTATTAAATTATTAATTAAATACACATTTGATTCTGTAAAATTGTATTATGACTGATTATTATTGTAAAATTAATAATCTTTGCGTACAAAAATGTTTCAATACATGTAGGTATGATAATCATATATACTCGGTTTTTATGATACTAAGCTATACGTATTTGTACTCACGTTAACATTATTGTTATACGTTTTTTACTTATAATTGTGTGCGCAATAAGTTTTCCATAGGTAACGGGATCTTCATTAATAGTTTTATGACAAATATTAAATTCTTAATAATTCATAGTTCTATCAGTCTTTATGTCCTATTCATTAAATTACAATATTAGTGTACATATTGTAAATCTTTTATAATGTGTGTAAATATTGAAATAAATATTAAAATAAAAGTATATAGATGTATGTCTACTTGTGTACATATTGTACAGCTTTGATACTGTATGTAAATATTGAAATAAATATTAAAATAAAAGTATATAGATGAATGTCTTCTTGTGTACATGATAAAGCTTTGCCAATGTGTGTTTCAAATATTTCAATAAAAAATAATAGCTCAGTTGAATTATCCAAAGGGATATTAAAAAATTATAACTCTCTGATTATACTCCTTTAATTGACGTTTCGGCATAATGCCTTTATCAAAACATTGGAAATTATATGTTAACTACATTTTTACGTCTTTTGACTGCACAATTTAAATAACAAAGAAAAATGTTTTTAAACGTCAAATGACGTTGTACATGATGACGTCATAAATGGCGTTATATAAAATGGCGCCAAAAAATTTGCTGACGACCAAAATATTACAAGTAAACTACTTTTCCAACCACTTAATGGAGTAAAAACAAAACGAAAAATATTCCTAAGATTAAGAATGCAGCATTTCACTTTACTGCATATAAAATTGGACCAAAACAAACATCAATACCTTCCTGAATATGAGAGAATGAATAGGGAAGTTCAAATAGATTGGTTTACAATGGAGTCCTGTTGCAATTTTGAAGAAAGAGGGCATAAAATGAACTATCAAGATAAGAAAAATAGAAAAACGCAAGAGTGTGATACACAAAAACTTAAATCAAACGATAAAAGAACTAAAAACAAGGGTGAAAATAAACCAGCAAAAAAAGACACAATTGAAACAAATAATAATAGTCTTGACACTGTTACAAATCTGTCTTCAAGAAAGTTAACAGAAGCAGAAACAAGTCTATTATCCAAAGGAATATCTTTTGTACCGTCTAAAAAACACGTAGATTTATCTAAGATACACAGTGACCTAGCAGAATGGGAGAGACGGATGCGACTCGCAGAGTTTTTCCATAGTGATGAAAATCAAGAAAGGAAAAATGAAAAGGAGGAATATGAGATAAAGAAAGAAAGCCGTTTTGCTCCTGAACCTGGTAGAGAAAAGTGGCTAGATGCTTACATAGAAGCAGTTAAAAATGATATTCTAAATGGCATAAAAGAAAATGGACAGTCAAATATCACAAGACAAGAAAAACAAGCATTGCACACGTTACTAAATGATTCCAGTATAATAATAAGGCCTGCAGACAAAGGTTCTGGAATAGTGATAACAGACGCAAATGAATATGTAGAAAAACTCCGGAATGAACTTAATGACAGCACATCATATGAAAAAACTAATGGGAATGGACTTGACAATGCAAACAAAAAGGTGAAGCAACTAGCAAATAAACTATTTAAAAACGGCATTATCTCAAAGAAATTACAACAATACTTGATACCAAAATATCCATCAAGAGGGAAACTCAAAGGAAATCCAAAAATACATAAAAAAGGCAACCCGTATAGAACAATCGTAAATGGCATTGGAACAAGTACTGAAAGAATGGCAGAGGTAGCAGAAAAGGAGCTAGAAACCTATGTTATAGAAACACCAAGCTATATAAGAGACACCACAGCATTTTTAAACGCTATAGAGAGGGAAATAACTACACCATTACCAGAAGGAATTATCTTATACTGTTTTGATGTTGTCAAGTTATACCCATCGATTCCAAAGAAAGAGGGCCTAGAGGCGTGCAAACAAGCTTTAAATGAACGCTGTACTAAGACCATCAACACTGAAGCGGTGATTGAAATGATTGAAACTGTTTTAGAAAATAATGTGATCGAATTTTGTGGACAAGAATACAGACAAAAAGAGGGAGTAGCTATTGGATCGAAACTTGGGAGAAATTATGCCTGTTGTTACATGAGAAAATGGGATGAACAATTATCTGAATACAATAAACAACCAATATTCTATAAACGTTTCATAGATGATGGGTTTGGACTATGGACACATGGAATTGACGAACTCATGAAATTTTTCGACTATGCTAACAAAATACATGAAAACATCAAAGTAGAATTAAGATGGAACACAACACAGATAGATTTCTTAGACACAAAAATTCAACTAGAAGATAATAAAATAACAACTGATTTATACTCAAAGCCAACCGATAAACATCAATATGTCCAATATGACTCAAACCATCCAACAAATGTGAAGAAAGCAATACCCTATGGATTAGGAATACGTTTAAAAAGAATATGTTCTGACGAAAACAAATTCAAACATCGTAAAAAAGAACTAAAACAGAATCTACAAAAAAGAGGATATCCAAATAAATTTGTAAACCATGAGCTATCCCGAGTTGATAATTTAAATAGGAAAGACTTACTTAAGAAGAAAGAAACAAATAAAACAGCCAACAAGAGAGTACCACTAGCTATAACTTATTCTAACAACCTTCCAAATATCCACTCAATAATTCGAAAACATACAGACAAACTATATAAATCAGACAGAATGAAAAATATATTCCCAGACGTACCAATAGTTGCATACAGACGAGATAGAAATATCGGTGACATTTTAGTTCATGGAAAAACAAATAAAGAGATAAACAAACGTTTTCAACTAATACCACAATCGTGTAAGACTAATTGTATAGTCTGTAAAATGTTGACAAGAGGTTTTCATAACAACCCAAAAAGTGACATTCCAAACGAAGCAATAAAACAGAACTGTAACATTTATAACTTGGTGTACGGTATATTTTGTATTAAATGCCAAAAGATGGTATACGTCGGAGAGACAAGCAGATCATTAAAGGAACGTGCCAAAGAACACGAGGCTGACGTGCGACTACGAAGAGAGAAACCAATCTCAGAACATTTCAATGGTGCTGGCCACAGAGTGCAGGATATGGGTGTATCAGTGTTAACACAAATAAGAGACAGTTCCCATTATTACAGACTTATTAAAGAATTGGAATTTATAAAGAAGTTTCAAACGCAATCACCAAATGGACTAAATACAAAAAATCAACTTGATGTCCTGCTACGGGAAACTATCTTGTAAAAAATATATGTGAAAAACATTTTATATTAATCATCAACATAAATGAATGTAAAAATAATAGTACTTTATGCAATTTATCTTGTCCATAATGTGTATATGATATATAGAATAGCAAGTATATATGATTATTTAATCAAATATCATTAGAATATTATACATAGATATGGATTGAAATAATAAGAGTCATTAAATAAGTTTACCCTATTTAGTTTATGATAATAAGTTAAGGTAGATTATAATTACATATGATGATGATTATTTTATTGTAAAATATCAATTTATTAAATATATAAAGCACACATTTAACATAGGATTAAGATACAATATGTAAGTGTTTAACGTCATTTCATTTTTGGCGAATTTTTACTTTTTTTTGGCGCCATTTTATATAACGCCATTTATGACGTCATCATGTACAACGTCATTTGACGTTTAAAAACATTTTTCTTTGTTATTTAAATTGTGCAGTCAAAAGACGTAAAAATGTAGTTAACATATAATTTCCAATGTTTTGATAAAGGCATTATGCCGAAACGTCAATTAAAGGAGTATAATCAGAGAGTTATAAAAAATAATAGTTTAAAAAATATAATTTAAAAAGTACGTTTACTGTCTGTTATAATGTGCCGATAATGTAACCTGGTGTAAACACAATTTGTTAAAAAAATGTGTTATTTTGTGAAAATATTGCAATAAAAAGTATTGAACTAAACTCTGAAAGTATTTCTCATTTGTGTTTTTGCATAAATAACTCATTCAGAACCCATCAACACATCAATAGTTTCACTACCATGCGAGTTGACTTTTAGGTACGAGTTGACTTCCGTGCGAGTTGACCAAACAACGTGCGAGTTGACTACCGTGCGAGTTGACTTAGGTACGAGTTGACTGTAAACCTTGTATTGTGGAGTCGTCGTGGTTATTGTATAGCCTAAAAACAATGTTCATATTCGCGAACATGACTTTAGAGTTCGAAACATGATAATGGCTAGAGAATTGCTCTATTAATGTTAACAGTCTTAATTGTATTTTAAATTAAACTGTAATTTGTTGATAAAAACATTGCAGAAAAAGCATCAATATTGCAAATAGTCGATCATATTCGTTCGTTTCGTTCATATTCGCGAAAATGAGTCATATACGCATTATAGACGGACCCAAAATTTCGAGCAAAAAACTTCAAAAACTGTTAAAGGGGAATAAACAACACAATAATACAATTCCGAATGACATGAAGTATGTTTCCAATGTTATTGTCTTTCTGGATTGTATTTATCATCACAGAAATGGATAAAAGCAACGTTTGAATTATCAAAAGGTAAATGTAATATAATTTCGAGATAAGTCACTATATTATTTATACAGTCTTTCAAAATTATGGAACGTTTTAAATTCATCTTTCCAGCAATAGCAATATGTGAGTCTAATCTCTTTCAAAAATACATTTTATTCAACGTAACGTACAGAGTTAAGAAAATTCAAAAATTATAAATTGATTTTGACACCTTAAAAAGAAAACATCAATTATTTAATAAAGTTTGGTGTCTTTTATTCTTTATACAATGGAATATATTGCAATGGGTATAAACTGTTTATTAAAGTCTGACCCCCCCCCTCCCTTCTCTGGTCAAACTCCCATTGGAGTTCTTTATAAATTGGAGTTAAACGGGGATCCCCCGTCAAACTCCCATTGGAGTTTAATTTAAATGGGGGATTGACGGGGTCCCCCGTGAAAACCCCGTTGGAGTTTAATGGATATGGGAGATGGACGAGATCCCCCGTCAAAACCCCACGGTGGAAGAAAATCTACAAACACTTTATTTTCTTATTAAAGTACATATTTCTTTATAACTTAAACATGTGTATTTGTAAACATTGAAACAGAAAACAAAGCATAATATTAAAATTACATTTTTTTGTAATATATAGGTAAAATTCTCCCGTCAGGAAAAAAACTCCCATTGGAGAATTGCAATTCTTAACGGGGTAGCCAAAACACCGTTGGGATCCAACGGGGGATGGCAACTTTATCATCAAATAACTCTACTTTCCAAAAACATTTTAACTCTTTTTTTTCAATTATATGTATGTACTCAATGTCCCCTAGAAATATGCAAAATTTCATAACAATTGTTCAATAAATAAAAAAAATAAGTTTGCAAATAATCTGGATTTGCAAACTTAATCTGGATACTGTTAGAAGTCAATATTATGAGTATTTAAAGAGTCACACAAATATGAGGAGCTTGAAATCAGCCCCGTTAAATTCCATGTCATTAGTTTCATAATTATCAATAAGAGCGTTATATTGCAAAGTAATACAAACATTTCCATGACAAATGACGATATTAATCAATATTCACTGATTCAGATTCAGAAGAGTCAGAGCGATTTATATCGTAGTAACGCTGCGACCACATGGAGTCACGTGATTCGAAGCCGACATGCTTGTTGGAGCACTTGAAGCGTTGGGGTAGATCGCGGGTTCCTCGGGTTGTCCCGGGTCGGTGGTTGTCATCTCGTTGTTTTCTCAATGCCTCGCGTGACATCCATGGTCGGCAAGAAATACCATGCGGACAGAATTCCTCTTGCATCACCTTGTCTGCAGAATGATCGGCTTCAACGTTGAGTCGGACTATAACTCTGTCGCGAGAACTTCTCACGTGAAAACTACGAATGCTCGTTACAATTGGCCCCTGTGAATTTACCATAGCCGTCACCTAGTCTAAAGAGACGTGGGTTGTGTACCCCCCTATTAAGTACTGTTTTTTTTCTCCGCCTACTTGTCTGGAAACCCTGATCATCTGTGTACGGTTTGTTTGCTCGCGACGATATAATAACCGGAATAGGTTGGCCGGTCCTGTCAATGTTACCGTCCGTGCGGCTGGGTAAAGCGCCCGTAGGTGTGATGAGTCCATAACTGACACTGGAAGTGCTGGTCCGTTTGGATGCATGGCCTGAATCCGGAACTATAATAACGTCAGTAGGTGACTTTGTACCAACAGAGTGGTGAATACCGCCTGGGCTACACAATGGTGGCCACTCTGAGTTCACTTCCGTTTCTTGGTTTGGTGGAGAGTAGGTTGGCGCAGCCTCGTCACACGCCGAAATGATGACCGCATTGGGTGGTGACATTGGTCTCCTGGGGTACTGTCTATACCCAGAGTTACTAAGTGACGACAAGTTAGCTTTCTCGGCCGAATTTTGGTTACATGGGGGAATATTTTGCCTTGCCTCAAGTGGTTGCACAGCCGCTGTGATAGCAAAGACATTCGTCCTATATCGAATGTTCTCCGTGCTTGAAACTCGCCGGGAAACAGCTGAAATGGCTGTTTCGAGAGGTTGTAGCGTAAGTTTCGATCATTCACACTGAGGTTGAAATTGTTCAAGAAATTAGACATAAACTGTTTACATTCAAGTAGGTCACATTTTATCACTTGAAGCGAGTTGGTGAAAGTTTTCATTCGGTCAGAGCGTATTTTTTCTGCAGCATGTAACATTTGTTTCATGTTGAGAACATCGGTTTGAAGGGCCGTAACATTGTCTTTCAATAGTAAGACTTCACCGGAAGTCATGAATTATGACACATCAGCTCCAGTGATTGTTTGCTTAGGTGTCTTGCCCTGTGAGGGTCTTGGTTTGCTGAGGCTGATAAGCTTCCGGATGTCGCAATAGTCTTCCCCTTCCATGACCGACACTAGTTTGTAAATGTCTGTAGCAAGTTTCACCGAAAGTTTCTCGCCTTTCCGAGTGGTCACTCTCCTCTTTAGGTCAGCTTGAACCCCGAACGGAAAGTCGTCATAAGCTTTTAGCGCCTCAAAACACATCATTCTTGTTTCCTCTAAATCGGGCTCCGAGTATTTATATTCACGCAACAGGCGTGATATGAACATGCCCTCCGGTAAATCTCTGTATAAAGACACTACACGGTTATATTCTTTAAGAAATGTGTCTTCTTTTACAATGCCCGATAAGTTCCATTCGGAGGCCATCGAGTCTGAAAGGAATGACAAATCCCAGGGCTATCCTCTAATTGGACACGCTCGAGCGGCGTTAAATCTACGGAGTCCATCTTAGATACCGTTATAAGCGCTAATATTCGCAGTCAAGCGTGACGAATTATTTGTCGTGTGATAACGAGCACTTGTCGAAATCTCAAAGTTCAAAATTCTAACAAAGAAAACTATACAAGTTAATGATCTTTGCTGTCTATTGAAGTAATAAAACACTGATCTCGTTACTTATCAAAGACTCACTTGTGCACATATGTGTCCTTATCTCATATCCAAAAATCCACTTTAAAGCACACAAAACACATAAAAAAACATCAAAATAACAGAGCGCGTTATAAATACGTGTTGTTTATACCGGAAGCGGAAAACTAGCTGTTTTCCAAACAATGACTTATACCGGACAGTCGTCTGCACTAAGCCCAAACTACGACTTTGTATATGTACTTATAACTTTTTTAGAAGTATGTTTGCATGAAGATTAAATGTTCGAATATGAATTTTTTATTCGAATATTCGGCCGAGTTTAAAATATTCGAAAATTTGGATATTCGGTGCCATTCCTCATAAAAACCGTGTGTTGCTTTGATATCAGAGTTTTTATTTTAACACACTCCACTTAGTTCAATCAGAATATATCCAGTTCCTATTCGCGGGTGAATACTGATCAATGTACCCATATCTTATTCTTTAAAATATATTTCAACTGATATTTAGTTATTATTGATTAGATGTCTTTTTCGTCTTTAGATATGTAATTCGGAACAAATATCTAATTTATTATTAAAACCGAAAACTGAAATGGTACACGCTCAATTAGAAAATGAATATCCATTCCCGTTGTTGAAGTCAGGAATTCGTAAATAATTATTTCTACAAAATATAAACAAAAGTATTATTATTTAATTTTACTGTTACTATTATTCCCGGCTGAATTTGAAATAAGGATCGAATATCTTACTAAATTCATAAAATGAACTGAACCGACCAACCGAATGTGTATACATGTATTCATTTTCTTGAAAAAAAAATATGATGAAAATGGTATCTTGTTAGCGGTGGCTGTGCCAGTGTAGATGGTGGCAGCGGCGATGGTTGTGGTGAGACTACATGTACTAGTAAAATGATGGTGGAAGATGTTGTGGTGTTTGCATGGTGGCGGTGTTTGTGAACGTGGCGGTGGTTACGATTAAGGTAGTGGTAGCGTTGATAGTGATTGTGGTGGCGGTAGTTGCGATGGTGGTGGTAGTTGCAGCAGCTGCTATCTAGTTGTTGGTGGTTATGGCTTTGCATGACAGATTCCGATGTTTCTTATGTTGAAAAAGTTTCGTGTTGATGGATTTACGAATATAGACACATAAAATTATGAATGCGATTCGTGTTGTCGTGGATATGAAGATAATGGTGATAATTAATATCGATAATGATGATTATAACATTCTAGCCGAGGAAATGTTGATCCTGAAGATACTGACGACGATGTTGATGATCATTAATATGATTATATTGATGATGATGATGAAAACGAGGACAATACCAATAGGGTTATAATAATGTTGATTAGAATGTACATGGTGGTGCTGCTGGTGTTGTGTCTCTTTATGATGATTATTATATTATGTATTATGACATTAATTAAGAACGTTTTACATTTTATAAACTTTTTAAGAATCTCATTGTTAATTGTTGGTGGTTGCTTTTCCGTTAGGCGAGTTTTACAACACTCAATTATTATTTTCAACTTAACCAGTAAATAATTGATTTGCTACAAATACGTTACACTCTCCAAATAAAGCGGGTTTTCAACTGTCCGATATTCATCCAATGCAATTGAAGCATTTGTTTTCATGTTAAATTATAATGACCATGTTTAAGTATACAGATGTCATATACACGAGTTTTCCCCGATTCTAGCCTAACACCTCTTTGTCGATTACATCCGTAATCAAATTTAGTGATTGTATTACATTTAAATGCACATTGCCCATGTTTCATTTTCCGAAATTGCAAAACATAATCTTTCAGGGACTAAAATATTCGTGTGAGAACACAAGCAGCTTCCAAGCTCATAAAGTCACACCTTTAATGCATCTTGTACACGTGTCGATGTGACTAACTTAGCGTTCTTTTTTGATAATGTATACCTTCAGCGTCCAAACGTACAAACGCATGTGCCACGTAAATATAGTCATGTAACGTGACCATTCATAGAGTTCAACTAGTGTTTTAACTTCCTTCAACGTATGGTGAAGGTCGATGTGGTGTAATGGATATGGTGTCCGACTAGCGACAGGGTGTTCATGGGTTCGATCATTACTGTGGGAGCGTTCTTTAGATCTTTCACAAAGACATCAAGTACTGGTTCTAGGCCCAGGAAACGGACGCGAGAGCGTTTCAATAAACCTCAGGCTTTCGATGTTATCGAGCCTAAATAAATAGGTTTAAACTTAAACTAACGTATGGTTCCCATTTCCCAGCGTTCAAAAGTCAATAATAAGCGCTTTCCAACACCATGGACACACTAGTTCTTGTAGATGACATTGTCATTTTCCAAACTGTAAAGTACCCTAATATTGAGAAGTAATTACCCAAATTCAACAAATGTGTGTATAATTCGAGAACAGCTTGATGATTAACCCAAGGTGTTTATAATAACATTATCTTATTATTTTTAAAGAAGCAAATATAACAAAATGTTCCATAATGTAGAAGTAAAGCG
This sequence comes from Dreissena polymorpha, assembly GCF_020536995.1. Classification (NCBI taxonomy): domain Eukaryota; kingdom Metazoa; phylum Mollusca; class Bivalvia; order Myida; family Dreissenidae; genus Dreissena; species Dreissena polymorpha. The sequence continues at coordinate 542,137 of NW_026273325.1, read as the reverse complement.
TTGGTTTTTCCGAGGCAGGTGAAACTTGGACATTGATTATTTTTGGCGAAACTAAACTTTTGTTTTCCATTTTTTATCAATTAAACAGCATCGAAAACCTCTATGTTCAAAGTTTGTATTTTCCTTGTGCAAATAAACAATATTCGAAAAAATGACTCATAACGTTTGTAAGGAAAGATAACAACATTTTATTATGTTTTATGTCTATTTTATATAAAACATATACTGTTATTGTTAAATATAGTATGCATTTATGTATAAATATAAACAGTTACTTGAACACGTTTACATTTATTATCCTCTTTGGACTGAAAGTATACGTTTTTCGAAAAATTCTTGCTTGATGAGCAAAATGAGCTAAGCAATAGCAGCTTTTGATTGCCCAATTTCTTTCATTAATTTCGAATACCTATCGCTTGTTCAATATGAATTTATGGGTACAAATTGCACACAAATGGCCTCCCAAAGAATGTGAGAAAAATGTATAGGTTTGGCAATGACGAATGTCTGAGAATCCTTATTTTTTCTGTAAAATATTTGTACACTGTTATTTTGGATGCGGAATACCAAAACAATAGGAAATATTCGAAAAAAGAACAGCAAACCAAAATGTATTACAGTGCTGACACTTTGAGAGTATATTCCGGAATATACATATAAATTATCAACGCATACTTAGATGTTCTACAATTTTAACAGTTTTAGTAATTTTATATATGCAAGATATTGAACCAAAAACAGTTACGAAGCGTTATAAATATTTTATTAATTTACACTTTTTTATCCTTTAAGTGAATATTGTTAAAACATAGGCTTAGTTGATGACAATGTGCACTTATGAATAGTTGATCAATCAAAGCATAAGCAGTATATATTAAGAAAACATTTATAAATATTAAAAATGCCAGTAATCTCAATGTTAGCATTAAGTAATGTTAAAGATTAAACAGCTTGGATTGCCTACGGCACGCTGTTTGTCGACGGTAAGCCAGTTTGGGACTAGGAATGCGAGAGGTATGAGCTGCGCATACTATCATGGAACGTGCATGGGGTTACAACCTATAAACGAGGCAGCGTAGATTTTTCTAACATTATAAATATCCTTGACATAATATTTCTGTACGAAATTTGGACTTGTGACTCTAGTGACATTGATATAACCGGCTATAAATAACAATTCACAATTTCTTCAGTAAATTCCAACATCGCAATGCGAAGCGCTCGAGTGGCACAACTGTTATTTATATAAAATAGGCAATTTATCACGGTGTTGATATTATTAGGAACTCTTAAGACACTGTAAAATGGATATAATCGGACAAAAAATGCTTTTCATATTGACAAATATGCGTATGAGTGCGGTGTGAACGTATGGGGTGAAGATTCTCCAGCGTACAATATGTTTAATGTTGATATGCTTCACGTTTTAGAATCAGAAAATAATTTATACGATACGTTTAGGATGTGTTTATGTAGATGGAGATCATATTATGCGTGATAGGATGATTGATTGCATTGATGATAACGATTATATTCTAGGTGAACCACTGTACCGGATCTCACCCGATAATATTGGAAACAATCATTGTGTTAAACTTATTGACCTTTGTCAATCAACCAGTCAACGGATTTTTAAAGGTAGATTGCCCGACACAGACAAGTTTACATGTATATCGCAACAATGCGCGTCGTAAATTGACTATTTGCTCGCGAATTCATAGTTTTGCGGTCGAAGATCTTAACGTATATAGCGACCATACACCAAGTAGTTTTTCGATACATGTACATTTAGATTATTCGGAAGAGATCTGAAAATAATGTGAAAGTAAAATATCTCAACGGGATAAATTCAGAAGTGCTATTATTAGTCGACTTACCGAACTAAATAACTTCACCTTTAGCCGAAGTAATAGACAGGGAGTCTATAAATACAATGTTTAACTCTTTTACAACAGTTATGCGTGAAGTGGCCGATCCATTGTTTTTAAACCATACCATGTACATAAAAATATTCTTATAAAGTCGCAGCGCATGATAAGAATGCAGACTGGTTCAATAATGAGTGTGTACAATATAAACATATATATTTACAAGCTATGAACAATTTTTATAGGTTTAAAACAACAGAGAGAAGGCATTTACTTTGCGCACGATATCTAATTAAAAATCTGTAATAAATAAAAAGAAACGATTATTTGAATATAATAAACTATGCGAATTAGAGAAATTAAAGCACGCCAACCCTTAGGAGTTTGGAAGCATTTTAAACATAATACGAATAGAAAGAGTAACAACATTTCTTATGATGATTTTTATAACTATTTCTCGACTTTTAAGTAATGATATTTCACAATGTTCAAATGGCGAGGCGGAGCAATTTTGCGGCTCACATAATTTTAATAGCGGTGATGTCCCGTTCCCGGAACTGGATAAACCTATCACAACTGACGGAATTATAAATCCCATAAGTTGTTTAAATCAGGTTAAGCATGTAGCTTTGATAATTTGCTGAATGAGTATTTTATGGAAAGCGTGGATATTTCAGATCTCATTTGTGTGACATATTTAATGCTATTTTAAACTCGGGGTATTTTCTGGATAAGTGGAGAGAGGAGGTAAGTGTGTGTATTCACAAAAAAGGGATACTGAAAATGATAGTAACTACCGAGGTGTTACACTTGTAAGCTGTTTTTTTCTAAGCTATTTACCACTATTATAAACAAGTGGATTGAATCTTTTTGTAACGAAAACAATATTATATCGGACGCTCTGTACGGATTTCGGAAACCGTTTTTATACTCGTGTCAGTAATCCAAAAATATTTTAATCATAATAAACGTCTTTATGTTATTTTTAGACATGTTTAAATGCATTGACTCAATTTATCGAAATGCCTTTTTGCTTAAAATGTACAAATCTGGAATCCAAAGTAAATTGTTAAGAATCATACGAGATATGTATCATAAAGTAAAAATCATGTGAAAAATCATGTAACACCTATTCCGATGTGTTTGAATATGCAGTTGTTTTGAGACAGGGAGAGGTAATCTCGCTGATTGTGTTTTCATTCTTTGTTGATGACCTTGAACTTTTTTTTGCAAAATGAACTTAATTCGGGATTATTAATTGACGATATTGTGTTAATACTTTTACTATTTGCAGACGATATGGCAATATTTGCGAAATCGCCAGATGAATTGCAAACTAATATTAATCTTTTGCAATCATATTGTAAAATATGGGGACGTACGGTCAACACAGACAAAACAAACATTATCGTGTTCAGACAGAGGGGCAGACTGTTATCAAATGAAAAATGGAACTTCAGTGGCAAAGAATTTATGGTTGTAGTCGATTTTAATTATCTTGGCACTGTTTTCAATTGCACTGGAAAGTTTAATCAGAACCAAGAATATTTAGCTCGTAAAGCTATTAACATTACACACACTACTGCAACATTGTAAAAAGTACGAACTAAAGCCAAAAATATTGTGTCAGCTCTTTGATTCGTGTGTTGGTTCTATTCTTATCTATTCAGCAGAGGTATGGACATTCACGCAATCAAAAAAACTAGAGAGAATACACCTGACATTTTGCAACCGTATTTTCAAACTTTAAACTAATACATCTAATGCGGGCGTGTATGGGGAGTTAGGTCGATACCCTCTGTTCATTTAAAGGTATATAAAAATATTAAATACTGGAGTAAAAATATACATACAGATAATATTATAATTTAAAAGTTTTATGAGCAGGCCAAAAAAGATTGTAACGATGGCTCAAAAATTGGGTATATTATGTAAAGTTATTGCTAAGCAATTATGGTTTCTATTACAATTTTGAAGATGCTGACAATGTCGATTTTAAATCATTTATTTGTGTATTTAAACAACGTATCATCGACAGTTTTATTCAGGAATGGTCCCAAGGCATGCAGACAAACCATACTCTTATTTATTATGTACTTTTCAAAAACACTTTTCATTACAATCATACCTCGATATACTGCCTAGCAGCCTTAGAATGTTTTACTGTAGACTAAGACTTACCGTTCACCCACTAAGAATACAATCTGGTAGATATGGTAGAAATAGAATCGCTAGGGATCTGCGTTAGTGTTTATTTTGTAATTCACATGATATTGAAGAAGAATGTATTTGTATGCTGCTATGTCCATTGTTAGAGGAGATACACAATAAACATGTATTAAAGTATTATAACCAACGCCCATCAATGTTTAAATTTTTGGAAATGTTTGGCATTGATAACAAAAAAAATCAAATTAATTCAAATATCTTTTTGTTTTAAATTCGCATTTAATAAAAGAAACGCACTGTTATATGTAAGTTCATCCTCGTAAAAACGACACACACTTTGAATAACACAATGTGTATGTTTGCCACAATCAAATAGAATATGTTTATAATAAAGATCAGGTATATCGGATATGCAGGTATACCGTAGGTACTGAAATTGTATGATTAACATGACATTGGATATTTTTGACGAAACTGTGTTTGCTTTGTTATACTGACAATGTACATTGTGCAAGTCATAATAAAACACATCTTCTTCTTTTGTTATCGGGACTGTATGGTTTTAGAAAGTACAATGATTCCTAATATCCTGATTATGTTTTATGTACTGCAACATAGTTATAGCGTATCATAACGAAACAAAATTTAATTTGTTTTTTAATACAACAAATCTAGAATTTTGGAGCTAAAATGAAGAAAACATTTAATAAAGCAAAAATTTATTAGAAATGCTATCATGCGATGACATTTTAGCTCGACTATTATATATGAAATATATATAGTGGAGCTCTCCTTCTCACCCCGGCGTCGGCGTGAGCGTGAGCGTGAGCGTGTGCGTGAGCGTGAGTGTGCAAATGTAAAAGTTTTCGTACCACCCCAAATATTTCCTATGTCCCTTGACATATTGCCTTAATATTTTGCATGCTTTTTTACCAACATGACCCCAACCTATAAACAAGAGCAGACAACTTTATCAAGCATTTTGTCAGAATTATGGCCTTTTGTCTTTTAGAATATGCATATTATTAATGTTAAAGTGTGCGTACCACCCCAAATATTTCCTATGTCTCTTGACATATTGCTTTAATATTTTGCATACTTCTTAACCAATACGACCCCAACCTATTAGCAAGAGCAGACAACTGTATCAAGCATTTGTAAGAATTATGGCCCTTTTTTCACTTAGAATATGCATATTATTAATAAATCTATGTTAAAGTTTGCGTACCATTTCAAATATTTTCAATGTCACTTGACATATTGATTTTATATTTTGCAAACTTCCCTACCAACATGACCCCAATCTATAAACAAGAGCAGACAACTGTATTAAGCATTTTGTAAGAATTATGGCCCTTTTTCCATTTAGAATATGCATATTATTGATAAATCTATGTTAAAGTTTGCGTACCACCTCAAATATTGTCATTGTCCCTTGACATATATTTTCATATTTTGCGAACTTCTTTACCAACTAAACCCCAATCTATAAACAAGAACAGACAACTTTATCAAGCATTTTGTAAGAATTATGTCCCTTTTTTGTCTTAGTAACTGAATATTTTGTTAAATTTTGTGTTAAGATCCACTTGACTTCTAAAGTATCAAAGCTATTGCTTTCAACCTTCATATATTTTCTTACTAGCATGACGGTACTGTACCTGCCAAGTTCAATTCGACCTTGACTCTCAAGGTGGAGAGTAAATTTTAGTTAAATTGCCATAACTTTTTTATTTATGATAAAATTTTTGTAATACTGTGACAAAACAATACTTACCCGAATACCACAATGGATTCCAGCTAAACAATACCCCACGCCCCAACCCAGAATTCCTACCCCCCGCCCTCCACACCCCAAAAAAATATTTTGTTTTTCCTTTTTTCATTTTTGAAAGATCATCTTATTTATGACCACGCCCCACATTATATCCCCCACTCAACCCCCCCCCCCCCCGTTCCCCCCATTTTTTTTTATTTTTTATATATTTTTTTTATTTTTGAAAGATCGTTTTATAAATGACCACACCCCACATTAGCCCCCCCCCCCTCTCAACCGCCCCCACCCAACCCAAAAAGATTTGTTTTTCTTTGAAACATTGTTTTAAAAAAACAACAAATATTTATTTACTTTATTTTTGAAGGACCGTCCAAACTTCCCACCCAAGCTATTGCTATCAAACTTGAAACAAAATCTTATTAGTTTGTTTAATGTCTTTACAAATGTTCAATAGATTGTGGAAAATATACCTGAACTGTTACCTTGACCTTATTGAATAATTTGAACAATTACCACATGATGGCTTACGTTATACTGTCAAGCACTCGAATAGTCGAGCGCGCTGTCCTCTGACAGCTCTTGTTATTTATGGAATGTGCATTATCTGTTCTGAAATGCAAATAACACAACAATTTAAAATAATCAATATCGACAAGGTTTATTGTTATTTTAAATTGGATGGCTTCAAGACAATCAATTGATTATTAAACACCGTGATGCTTTCGAAATACAGAATGTAAGGAAATACATTACATTGTCCATTACAGACATAGTAGTATCACTGTATCGCATGAAACATGATTAAGTTCATTTAAGTTTTACAAGACAACGTAATGTTTTAAGATAATTTTAATGAAATGTGACATTTGAAGACCTTTCATTATGTTCTCATTATTAAGTTTCCGCAAAAAAGTCGATAGTATTTTTTTAGAATGCATTATTTATGTATTTTTACCTTGGAAAAAAAGGAAGTTCATTATGAAATGTAATTAAGTTTGCAACATAAATATCAAAATAGTGTTATAGAAGATATAAAGATGAATATACGATTGCAGTGCTTTTCACATAACAGACAAGTAGATTGTCTTATTTAATAGAGGTACTCTGGAGAACACTACTAGTGGCTTACAACTAGACTTGTCAATTCAATGTTTTTACGTGATTTCATCTGCTGCCTGTATTATCATGAAACTTGTTCAGTTTTGGTGTTCTTTTAATCCACAACGGGAACCTACGAAACATGTTTACCTTTATAACTTGAATGCTTAATCATATTACATTGTGTGTTGTTTTAGGTACCTGAGTCACAACTATTAACGGTGTTCTTTTAATTCCTTTGAATTATGTTGACATATGTTTCTTGAATGGTTTATCACATTTTGCTGGTTGATATTTTTCAGGTTCCTGGAAGGCAACCGATTACGCAACATTTCCCGGGCGGCTTTCAGGGGCTTGGCAAAACTACGCGTGCTGTGAGTTACAATAGACAAATGATGTGTCGTCAGATAAATGCCGTCCAGCTGGTCATATATACATGTCTTAGTCTGTGGTCTGCTTTATAGAATTTACTAACTTTATTTCTTGTTATTTCGTTGTCTTATGATTGTACAATGGTTTTGGCAAAGTCTGTGAAGAATGTTGTTTATCAATGAAACTGTGAAAAATTATTAGATAACTTAATATATTTGCTTAAGTATATAATGGCAGTATAGTTATCGTTTGTTGCGTAAGTTACGTTTTCTTTTTGTTAAAGGTATTTATATTCTAACGCACTCGAATCCATTGACGACGGTGTATTTGAAGGAATGCCGGATCTACAAATGGTGTAAGAAATGCTCAGTGCTTAAAAACAGTACATATTACAAATGTGAAATTATGATTAATAATTTTCTATTTGGTTCATGCATTGCTTCCTGTACAAAATGCGTTATTTACAGAATTTTATTTATACATGTTACACATCTTTCATAAAATTAACAAATGTCTTAAATAAAATTACGGGTGACAATATTAAATAATAATACATAAATTAAAGCTCATTTAATACGACTGACAATGGTTCAGAATACTCGTTTCTGTAAAGATACATTGACATATCTTTTCTGGTAAGATACACATTCGTTCTTTTTTGTATCCATATTGTGAATAAAAATACACTAAGTCTGACAAATGAAAAAAAAAATCTTCGTTTTTCAAGAAATTGGTTTTGTTCCCGTGTGAATATTATTTGGTTGAATTCCAAACTTGTTTATCGATGTCTGTTCGAACATGTTCTGATATAACTGACAGTAAAGATTGTATCGTACAATGGTCAGACTCATTGTATTAAGTAACGAAAGGAAGCGATTGAGGGCGCAATACTACACACGATTAATGGTGAACACAGTTTGAGGTGCGAATTAAACTGCATGACCACGATACAGCCCACCTGACGATTACTTTCAATGGGATTACAAAATATGTCAATTTATCCTAGTGATTGTCACGTCTAAAGCCACCATTTCACTCCAGCAATATTATGAATGAAATACTATATATAACACGAGTCATGAGGTTCAGTCCGTGAAAATGTTATATTTTCAGCATTTATTATTTGAACAATTTAATAATAATTATGAATTTTGTGTAGTTAAAGGATTCGTGATAGGTTCGAAGTTTATTTTTTATCAAGTTAGAAAATGTTATATTGTTATACTTTTTGATTGACACATAAAGATATGGTTCATTTTTCCTTATTTAGCGGCGAAAAAAACTAACTACGCATTGATACATAAATAATAAAGTCTACCTATGCTTACCTATCACGTCGCGTTGTCAATAGTTATGATAATATTTAATGTTATGATACTTAAGTTTCGTAGAAAATGTATTTGGCAAGATGACAGTACCAATACACCTCCTAATGATACAGCCACGTGCCATTTAAAGTTAACAGTTGAACTTATTAAAATATGTCATGCGCACGTTGTCAATGATGTACTTTCTTTTTTTTAACTCTCATATCATAATATATGTGTCCTTTTTTCGAAATTTAAATACGATAGAAACTATCACTATTCAATGACAAATAAATTGTATTCGGTGTATAGGTCTAAGACTTTCTTTACAAAGGTTTTTTGAGAGGAAAAGCAACGGGGAAAACGAACGCCATCGAAATAACAAATTCTTAAATTTAGGGAAAGCTTAATTATTTCACTCGTTACACGTACATATAAACACGTATATTTATTGATTACTAAATTATATATACATATAGAGAATATAAAAAATACTTTAATTAAATATGCAGGATTTTGAAATGAATTTCGAATATCTCAAAATCACACAATCATTAAGTGTGATAAAACCCATTAGAAAACAACGTCACGTATATATATTATGGCTTAAATAATTATGCCCTCCCCCCCTCTTTGAAGAAGAGGGGTATATTATTTTGCTGATTTCGGTCGGTCTGTCTGTCGGTCGGTCAGTCTGTCGGTCTTTCTGACAGTAGACCAGTCCGTTTCCGATCAATAACTCGTCATCAATTTGACCGATTGGCAAATACACAAGTGCATTGCCATTGGACAGTTGATGACCCATTTTGAAATTGGGGTTTCTAGGTAAAAGGTCAAGGTCACTGTAAAAATAAGTACGAAAATTATTTCTGATCAGTACATAATCAGCGAATTAACCGATTAGTTCGATACTTCACATGTGCATTGGCTTTAAAGAGTAGATGACCCCTATTGAAATTGAAAACACTACATCAAAGGTCAAGGTCAATGTCACAAGTATTGTGAAAATCGTTTCCGATCAATAACGTGTCAACCAATTGGCCGTTTGGCTTGTTCCTTCAATGCGCATTGGACTTGAACAGTAGATGACCTCTACTGACATTGGGTCATTAGTTCAAAGCTCAAAGATCAAGGTCATTGTCACAATAAGTGTACAAATCGAGTCCGTTTAATAGCTCGCCAACAAATCGATTGATTGTCTTGATACTTCACATATACATTGGCCTTGGACAGTAGATGACCTCTATTGAAATTTTGGTCACTTGTTCAAAGCCCTATTGTTGTTGTTTGGAGGGTGGCATATGTCATAGACCGCGGAACTTTTATTGGATATTTTTTCTATTAACTACCGTTAACTGGATAGGAATACCGTTTTTCTAAGTGTAAGAATGTGAATATTATAAATGGAATTATACATGAATGTATTCTTCTCGTCGGTTATATTCTATTCGTTGTCTGCATGATCACGCGTGGGCTTGTGGAAAACAACATCACGCAATCAACGCGTGAAAAAGAACCCTTCAAAATAATACAGTCATTTAGATTTCCATTTCTTTTACACCTAACGATAAAATATGACATTTCTGCATGAAAAAACATCAGTGAAAATTAACAAATTGTTATTTTCACCGGTGAAAATAACAAATTTTCGGATTCACTTCAAGATTTATATATATTTTTATGATCACGAGTGAATTCAGAATGATATTTCATCCATTTTCTTTTTATTTTATGCTTTTTTTACCGTTTATTTACATTTTAAAAGAGTTTAACCGGATAATTTTGCTGACGTCATTTTGTGTATTAAAATGTATTGAGGCATGCCACGGGAGAAAGGTTGTCCTTTCAGCGAAAGGAAAAAAGCTGTTAATTATTTTCTTGGAAAAGGGACATAAAAGAAACAGATTATTTGTTCATGTCAGTGCTGCGCCACACGTGAAAACATTTTTTCTATGATCACTCGTCAAATAACAAACGATTTTACACTGACATGAACAAATATCCTCTATATCTGTCTGTTTGATGCTGATAGTCACCTGTTTTTGATGTGGCTGATAAAAAAATAATTTGGATAATTAAATTATTGAGTTTATGTTGTGATCAAAAAGGTATCATCTCATTTAAAGAACGAAATAACTCGGTAATTCAACAAAAACGGCACAATTTAAATGCTGCACTTCACAGTGGGATACCACGCACGATATCCTCTTTGTGTCTTTTTATGTTTATTTAAAGTTTCGATGGTTAGTTTTAATAAATGAATAAATATTAATATTCGATCACTATATTAGATAATTTCGAATTTAGTGGCAACAACAGAACAAATACTTAATTTCATGGAGCTTTTATTTTCTATTATTATTGTGGTTACATTTTACTGATTATTGTTACTTACTATCAAACCATTGACTTAAGCTTAGCTGGCGATTTCTTAAACTCTATGAAATGTTTTCTTATGACGATAGCGCGTGTTTGTGTTTCTGCGAACACGGGATTTACAGTAAAGATGATTTTTTAATCGCTAAGTTTTGAATAGGTAGTCCGCATAGCGACCGGGAGGCCAACGTTTTGATCGCTTTTGGGGGATGGAGGCGTTCTTTTATCTTCCCAAAAAGACAATGAGTACTGGTTCTACCAACAAATGGATTTGAGAGCGTTTCAATAACCCTTCGGTTTCCGATACAATCGACCTTAAATAAATCGGTTTAAATTATACTTGGAATCCACAATCAAAATTTTTATACCACACTTATTTTAAATTAATGTGTTTTTTAAATTGTACGACCGACTGATATGAAAAATTCATACTAGCATATATTCGTGAATCAACAATGTTAACGACAATAATTTTACATAACTCTATTATTTGTGTTTTTTGCAATTGCTCAAAACTTGGAATTGCAATTGATCGTGATCCAGTTGAAAAGCTTTATTGAACGCAGTAAGAAAATAAATCAATCAGCAAGTACATGGAATGCTGTTTCTTTTGTTTTTTAACTTTGCCTACGTAAATAACCATACAAGAAAATCTTTTTTACACATGTTTCTGTGAAGTTGATCCACCCGACCAATCATTTGACTGACACGCACAAGGCCTTTTGAAGATATTAACTGTTTACATATAATAACAGAATTTAAAAGAAAAATCCAACATTTTATTTTTATATATCAAGGGATAAATACAGTGTTAATCAAACATTTACATAACACGATGAGCATGGAAAAAAATCGACAGAAGACATTTTAAAATGACGTGCTATACCGCTCTTTAAGTACCTGTATGCCCTGACTCTTCGCTTAAAATATATAATAACACTATCATTTTAAAAAATCAAGATTTGTTTTATTTATCGAATAATACATGCATCATCTTCTTGTTTGATTCTGGGTACAAAGTAATGTATTCAAACTTTTGTTAGTACTTTGCTGGTACAACATTGTTTGATTATTTTACTGTCCAATTAGATATGTGATTTATAGTTATAAACTGTCTCTTCTGTAAACAAAGGATTCTGTGTACGAATAAAAATGCCATGGATTCATGTAGGCTACTTTTAGTATGCATAACGTATATATTATTGGCCAATTTAAGATAATTACAAACAAGAAAACTGGGAAAAGCGCACATTGCGCAACATTTTGCACCGTGGTGCCACTTGTTTGCGTAATAATCCATTTTATTTGTGCCTTTTTTCAGTTTAATAAAAATAATGTGTTTTAACTTTGTAACTCAAAATATACATTTTGATTCTGTTATTTCTGTTTTTATAATTCTGTCTATTTAAAAGCGTTCTACATGTTTCGACGTAGCTGTCTTAACCATTTTTTTACTTATGTTAATATCAAATGAAATTTTAATAAAATCCCAAACCAATTTCAAAAATGACTGGATTTTTACTTTACAAGCACGTATTATCAACGATCCGGCATAACACTTATTTGGGATTATGGCATCTGAAACATTGTCACTTTACTTTTAAAAGCTAATACAAACTCTTAAGCAGTCACCCGCACGTAACGCATGTACAGGAAAGGTGACTAACTCAGCATTATAGATTGTTATAGTTTTGTTCAAGAGTGTGGTACATAAAAAGTCATAACTTAAATGAGGAAACGCAAGTTGCGTAGTAGGTCTAAGAAAGCAGTAAAGAACAGAAGTATGAATAGGTACAATTTAATGGAAATGTGACATACACATATTTGGATGTACACTTTCAGGTAACACTACTTTTATTGCGTTTTGGTACAGTTTTTACATGTTAAACAATGCCTATAGTTTGATAACACCAGTTATTTATTCGGTTTGAATATGAAATACTTAACCAAAGCGTTATCTCTTTCAGCCGCGATAAAGGAACTGTAGTTTTTAGAAATATATTTTAGTAGTTATATTATAGAATAATTATGTTTGATGCAGTTTCCACACGTTCCATGGTTATCATAGTTACGTGGTCTTGTACCATATAAGTTATTGAAGTTCTTATAAAACAGTTTGTTGAATTGTTTTTTGATCCACCAATATCTTGCAAATGGATAGTAGGTCAATTGTATTGGACAAAACTTAACATACATATATTTCAAATTTTTGCTTACACTGAATGAATAAATATGTGTTTATACCATGGTGTTTATTACAATGAGCAAAATTAGTGTTATTTCTTTTGCTTCCATATGCCCTTCCTATTGTATGTTGGCTGTGTATGTGGCACGTATTTCATATTTTGTAAACTTCAATGGGAATTAACACTTCAAAAAGTGTTTTTTTCCGATTATAACTAGTGATTTTTTCTGATTTCATGATGGAAGATAGCAACCCCTATGTGCTTGGTCGCCTTTATTCCGATTGTAAAATCGTATTTACTATTTACATGCTTTGATAATGGATGTTTGAATATATATAATCAAAATTTTTATTCGTTAGAGTGAATGTTTAACTAATGGTTCTGAAAAAATCCGAAAAAAACAATTGAGGGTTGGAAACTTGGAATGTCTAAGAAATCATATTTGAAATGTTTTCCTTTTTTGAACGTAGATTTAAGTACATAATACCATAAACAAAGGAAATACGCGACGAAAGAAATAGAAAATAAAAATGCCGTATTGAAGTGTTACAACCTTAAAAGTATTTTCAGAACTGTAGTTATATCTTCAAAACGGATGTGTTTCAGTTTAAACCATATAAATAAATTTATATTTGTATAATACTTTCCCATCAATCAAGACGAGATAACTATTTTATTTATGAATAATCTATTATCCATTAAAGGAATTATTAAAAAAACAAAGTCCAAATTGTTTCTGTTATGTGTATATATAACAGCGCCTGTACTACATATAAAGAAAATATTTATTAAGTTGACGTCAGGCTTGCGTTCTAATTGAAAACACTATTTTATGTACTCGGTAAGATTGTGGTTTCATTGAGGTACTATGCATCTTCAAATATAAATTATATGTATTATGCAAATGAAATCATTCTAGTCTATAATTACTATAAAATTTGTTTAAATTAATCATAGCATACACATGTGCGACCAAAAGTATAAACACATTTGCTAGAGCTAAATTTATTAAATGATATTTTAAAAATAGTTTTTTATTGAATGGGAAAAAATAGTAAATGCAAACAACAACATAATGAAATATAAGAAAATAATTACATTGACATTTGAATACCTCTTTTTTATTATTACAAATTACAAGGTCCTCCTTAAATATTTCACTAGCTTTTCTTTAAAACGGATACAATCATAAAACAAAGTATTTCTACTTTACAAAACGGTAAGTTGATATGCAATTTAATTCAGTGTGCAGCAAAGAAAAAAGAAACAAATAAAGAGGACTAGGCGGGAAAATTGAGCAGTGATGTTTGGCTGATCACAGCTCCTCAATAAATTTCCCTTTAATATAAGAACTAGCGATAGAACATAGTGATATTTGGTACCAAACAGTAGGTCATTGTGTCATTAATACATAGAGTAAATTATGGATTTCATAAAATGGACGTAAAAGGTGGTAATAAGTGAAATTGTGGAATTTTCTGTGTCAAAAATTAGACTTTATAGTGCATTGAGAAGACCCCTCGACACTGTGGATCTATTTAGGATCTAGTTAGGATACAAAATAACTAATTGGATAATTGGACAATTGGATAAATATTTCCCAGTGCAACTGTGAACCTGTAAATAAATAGCTTAGTGGCTTAGTGAACGTACAATATCAATTGGATTATATAAAACTACATCGGTGATACATTGTTAATATAACAATGAGTAGCGGTAAATCTGAGCAGCCAAAATTAAATTTCAAAGGACAAAAGCCGCTAACAAAACCAGCAAACAAAAAACAACGTGCCGATTCGAATAACTGTACAAATACGGATGAATTGTACAATATAAACACACAGTAAGAAGCCATGACTGAGGGAGCGAGCTTAGGGAAGATATCAAAAGTATGCTTAAGCGAGAAGAGATTGAAGATCTTATAAAGAAAACTGTATCCTCGATTATGAGCAAAATAGAAGTTACAATGGCCAAAACAATCGAAACCGAAGTTACTAAACAAACACAAACATTAAATGAAAAATTAACAAGTGTGGAATTTGAAAATCAACAGTTGAAACAAAAACTTTCTGATCTAGAGAAAAATAACAAAAAGGCAATATCTGAACTTCAATCACAATTTTAGAACAATTTCGAAACAAGTAGAGAAACGCTGAAGCTGGCGAATTATGAACAGTATTCTCGAACAAACAACGTTAAAATCATGGATATTACAGAAGCATCCGACGAATCGGAAACAAGTCTCATTGACACCGTTTCAAAAATCCTTAAAACAACAGCAGACGTTAACCTGAAGCCAGAGGACATTATTGCCATTCACCGCATTCCATCAAAACAGGGGACAACCAGACCAATTATTTTGAAGCTACGAAACAACAACGCAAAATCGGCGATAATGAAGAAGCGAACTCAGATGAAGACAAAAGGACACAGGCTTGTAGATGACGTCACGAAAAGAAACCAAGGACTTATCAGCAGATTGCTTCTTCATCCCGATATCAAAAACGCTTGGTTTTTTAATGGTTCTGTTTTTGGACAAACCACTTCAGAAGAAAGGATTAAGTTTGACATTTTTGATAACATTAATAACTCAATCAGAAATTACCGGAACCGAGGCAGGCAGTTCCAGAGAGGAGCCAGAGTTTAGAGTAATGTCTACGTTCTCATGGATTATCCTACAAATTGTGGAAATTAATATTGTATATCTTCAAATCGGTATGTACTGTACATTCTATTCAACTGTGAAACATACTTTTTCGCACACTTCACCGTTATATTGTATGTATTAAAACTATTTTACTCGTTGAACACAATTTGCAACGTAATCTCCTCCTTATAAACACAATATAGACAATAGAAACATTGGTTTGTTCTCAATGTATAACCATTTTTTTTACTTTTATCTACTGTATATATTAAAACTAATTTGTGTACCTCTTAATCGGTATGTTATATACTTCTTAGCCTACTGTGTACTATACTGTACATCCCAATGATATTAAAAGCTGGTTTGTTCTTAACATACAATAATCTTTTTTCACCGTTCTATTGTATAAATGTAACGAACTTGACTCTTGTATGTATAGATTAGTAATGATTTCATACATGCCTTTTTGTCGCTAGTCTTTTGGCATACATAAGCAGCATTCATTTTATCTGTGTTACTTTTTTACTTCTGATGTTAACAAAAAGCTGACTTTGACTAAAACGCTATTTTTAGGATTAATGTTTACCATAAAAGCGTGAAATTATTGATCTATAAAATAATGGTAGTGATATTTTACGTTTTTGTTAAAACTAAGCCTTTTTTAAACAAATCATTTTATGCTCACAGCATATGATATATATACAGTGTACAATAATATTGTAGTGAACTAATACTTGTAAAACAGTATCTGAACTACCATAAAATATAATTGTATTGCTTAATTGTTTAACGTGTCTGTTGTTTACAACACTCACATTGATATTATTTTTCTTTTGACCAACACTTGTTAGTTTAAACCTATTTATTTTAGCTCGATTGCGTCGAAAGCCTTAGGCTTATATAAACGCTCTCGAGTCCGTTTCCTGGGCCTAGAACCAGTACTTGGTGTCTTTGGGGGAGATCTAAAGAACGCTCCCACGGTGGGGATCGAACACGTGACCTCCCGGTCGCAAGGCGGACACCATATCCATTACACCACGGCGACCTTGAACAACACTTGTTAAACATACCCCTGTATATCACCAACTATATTTGTATTGTTTTCATGTTTAAACTTTTACTTTCACAAAACGAACAGTGGTAAGGTTCTCATAAATACTTGTTTATCAGAACCCGGATTATCACAAAATGTACTTGTAATTGTTTTTTTAAACTTCTCTGTAAAGAATATAGCATAAATATGTATATTCAATTTATGAATAATTCCTTATATATGCTATATAGCTAAAACATAGAATAAACATATTACATCTTTATGTATACAAAATTAACATTGATATTGTGTTTATCAATATTTGTTTATAGAACCAGGCTTACCACCAAATGTACTTGTATTGTATTTTTAACTCTTCTGTAATAGATATAGTACAGATACGTATATACAATTTATGTATTCCACAGAATAACCATATTTCCTTGTGTATGTATACAACATTGACATTGATATTGTGTTTATCAATATTTGGTAATCGGAACCCGGCTTACCACCTAATATACTAGTATTGTGTGTGTTTTTTTAACTCTTCTGTAATGGATATAGTACAAATACGTATAAACAATTTATGTTTAAATCCTTAAGTATGCTCTTTTGTTAAAACTTATAATAAACATATTACAGTGTGACATTTAATATGAATATACATAAACCTCAAACATACTTATTTTTTTTATTTAATCTTACATACCGAAAAGTAACGTCCTATGCTTAGAGTAACTTAATTACATACTCATACCCACTTTTTTTTAAACTTCCGCTTTGAGAACATAAGATACCGATAATGTATGTCTTATATTTAGGGCAATTTACCTTGCATAAGCACATTTGCTTGCTTTTGTGTGTTCATATGTTTTATTTTATTCTTTTTTTTCTACGTCTCTACTAGAGACAAGTCTTTTATTGTGTTTTCTTCTTACTTTTGTGATTATCTCTTTTTACTTTTTCAAGTCTATGGAATATTCATCTTTTTTATTCCTAATTTTTGTTTTCTATTTTTGTTTGTATATATGGACATCTTATGTACTATAAGAGAAACCATCTGGACATATTTTAAAATAGAAACTTACTGGACAAGCACATACAAATTAGCATTCACATCACCCTCCACCTACTTAAATGATTAAATTATGTACTGTAAATGTTAAAGGATTAAACAATAAAGACAAACGAATAAAAATCTTCAAATGGTTAGACGAAAAAAAATATAGTATGTGCCTTTTACAAGAATATCATTTGTCACCTACTTTAGCACAAACCTTAAAAGATGAATGGGACGGAGAAATCTATCTCAGTGGAGAACATACTAACAAACAAGGCATTGCCTTTCTGATAAAAAATAATATAGGGGTCACAGCCGATAACTTTAAGGAAATAATAATTGGCAGACAAGCAAGTATAGATATCAAAATACACGAAACACAAATAACATTAATCAACGTCTACGGCCCTAACATAGACGATTCCACATTTTACGAAACATTACAATCCTTTATAATTAATAACCAAGATAAAAATATTATAATCGGAGGTGATTTTAATACTGTCCTGAACCCATTAATAGATAAAAAGAATGGAAACCTTTATACTCATACTAAAAATAGAAACATTTTAAATAACATATTTGAAAACTACAATATGATAGATATCTGGCGTACAGTATACCCAAATGAAAGCAAATTCACCTGGCACTCAAACACAAAACCAACAATATTTTGTAGATTAGACTATTTTTTTGATATCTGAATCTCTATGCAACATTATTGACACATGTAACATAAAACCAGGATTTATGACTGACCACTCTCTAGTTGAACTTAAACTGCACAATATACAACCTGAAAGAGGCCCAGGATACTTTAAAATTAACAACAGCATCTTATTAGATGCACAATATCAAACACAAATAAAACAGGAAATATTAAATACAGTTCAAAATAATAAAGATGCAAACCCAAACACCTTAAAGGAAATATACGTAACACAACAATTAGATACACATCATTTAAACAAAAAGAAACACACAAACTTGAAACTGAAACCATCAAAACCATTGAAACCCTTGAAAAACAATTGCATCAAACAAACACAAATGAAACCACCGACATTGAAAATGAAATAACTTTAAATAAACAAATATTAGATGGAATTTATCATACACATTTCAATGGAATAATACTAAGAGCGCGTGCACAGCATGTTGAACACAATGAAAAAAAAAAAAATATTTCGCAAACATTGAAAAACGTAGAAGTGAACAAAAAACTGTACACAAATTAGTAGTCAATGGCAAAGATATAACAAACAGAACTCAAATTCTAGAAGAACAACGTTTATTTTTCGAAACCCTCTATAAACGAAAAAATGTTGAAAATAACACCCTTTTTAAAAATACATATCACGCTTAAAACCAGGAGGAAAAACAACTGTGCGACGGATTGCTTAATGAATATGAATGTGGATTAGCCCTAAAAGAAATGCAAAATAATAAAAGCCCAGGATCTGATGGCATAACAATCGAATTTTATAAAATATTCTGGAATGATATAAAAACACATCTTATTAATTCACTTAACTATTCAGTTAACAACGAAAACTTAACTACGCTACAAAAACAAGGTATTATATCACTTATTCCAAAACCTGGCAAAAACTTAGAATCCTTATCAAACTGGCGCCCGATTACTTAACTAAACAATGATTATAAAATTGCAACTAAAAGTATAGCAAACAGAATAAAAAAAATATTACCATCAATCATTTCAAAATCTCAATCTGGTTTCATAAAAGGACGTTACATTGGTGAAAACTTTCGTCTTATCCAAGAATGCATAAACTATTTCAATAATTCAAATAATCCTGGTCTAATATTCTTTGCAGACTTTGAAAAGGCATTCGATTCGCTTGATCATTCATTTATGTTCTCTTGCTTAGAAAATATGAACTTTTGTGAAAGTCTCATTCAATGGGTCAAACTATTTTATACCGATATTAACAGTATAATCATTAACAATGACTTCTTTTAAAACAGTTTTAACATCGAACGAGGGGTTCGACAAGGATGTCCACTCTCATCATCCCTATTTATTATTTGCATCGAGTATCTATCACATCACATCCAATCAATAAACATATAAAAGGCATATCACTAGAAACTGACGAAGAAATCAAACAATCCCTATTTGCTGACGATGCAACTTATTTTTTAAAATGACAATTACGATTCTTTCCATAACCTAATAGAGTCGCTAACCCTTTACGGAATGACATCGGGTCTTAAACTAAACAAAAGTAAATGTACTGTGCTACGAGTAGGTAAATTAAAACAAAGTAATGTTCAATACAACAAAGAAATGAAATTTAATTGGACATCCGATGAAGCCACAACGTTAGGAATTACATTCACAAATAATGAAAAAGATACAGTTCTTAAAAACATACTACCTAAATTACAGAATTTTAAAAACTGCTTAAAATCATGACATCATCGTAAACTTACCCTAATCGGAAAAAACACAGTATTGAAAACGTTTGCACTTCCTCAATTAATATACGTATTAACAGTTCTCCCAAACCACCAAATGATGTTATTAACTATTTAAAATCAGCAATATTTAATTTCATATGGGACGGTAAGCCTGATAAAATAAAAAGAACTCAGTTAATTCAATCTGTAGAAAATGGAGGTAACCAATTAACGAACATTGACTCATTCTTGAATGCAATCAAATGCAGCTCGGTTAAACGATACCTAGATAATACCAATACGAGTAAATGAAAATTATTCTACCAGAAAATCCTAAAAAAATATGGTGACTCCTTACTCTTTGAATGTAACATCAGCAATATTATCTTACATGAACTTGCAAACGAAAACATATTTCTGTCTGATGTTCTTTCAGCGTGGAGTGATGTCACTCATAACTTCGAAACCCAAACCAGCAGTAAAACAATTTTATGGAACAATAAAGACATAACTTCAAACAATAAGACGTTTTTCTATAAAGACTGGTTTGAACGAAGCATTAAATATGTCGACCAATTATATGACTACAGAATTAAGGATTTCTACTCTTTTGATAATATATGCTACATATACGGAATACCTTCAAATAATTTTCTGAAGTACTACACACTAATCAAAAGCATACCCATACATATTAAATCTGAAATCAATACAAATAATACACCATGTACTCAAACAACATTTGTAGAAAACATACTTGGAAGAAAAAACAAAACAAATAAAATATTGTACACACTACAAATTAAAAACCCTACAGAAAACTCCAAAATCCAAAATAAAGGGCAAGCCCTTTTTGGAGAAAATGAACTTAATTGGAAACACATATTTACCATGCCATATAATGCAACTATTGAAAGCACACTGAGAAATTTTCAATATAAATACATCCATAGAATTATAGCTACAAATAAATATCTCTTTAAATGCAAATTATCTAACTCAAATCTGTGTGACTTCTGAAGTGAAAACATTGAAACTATTGAACATCTTTTTTGGGAGTGCAAACACATCCAGCCTATTTGGAATCAATTAATATCTTTTCTTGAACAACATCAACTAAACGTTAAACTATCTTTCTTAAATGTAAGTTTCGGAATTAACTCATGTAAATCAATAGACCATAATAATATTGTGAATTTTATGGTTATATTGATGAAATATTTTATCTTAAACATGAAGTACAAAAAACAAGTACCAAATTTTAAGTGTTTTGTCCATAGTCTTAAACTAAAAATCCAGATTGAGAAAGAAATAGCCCTCAGTAATGACACATTACAAATCTTTGAACAAAAATGGAATCGGATTAAATTCTCATAATGTTTTGTCCACTTATATACATTTCACTCTAATGTTAGTTTATCTCTCAAAAATAGTTTTGTTTATTTTTTTCTATTTTTATTTTTCAATCTGACAAGATCATTGTGAGTATACAACCAAACACACAAGTCCAGTATGCTTTCTTCCGACTTTATACAATTCATCATTTTTCATAACTATTCCTCTGTTGTTCTTTTCTTTTCTCTCTAAAAAATATATATATATATTAGCATATCTTGTACAATATGTCTGAACTTTATTGCTTTGTACAATCACTATGTTGTATGATCATATACATGTTTACATTGTATGTATGATATTGAATATAAAAAAAAGAAACAAATAATGCGATATACACGAATATTTCGAATAAATATGCCCTATTGTTTTACTATATTATCATGTTTAGAATGGAACGTGTTTACATTTTACGTTGTAAATTTAACGGACAAACACACAAATTAATCCAATGGTTTATGAATAAATGACGTTTGCTCCCATTAACATAATTGTTTTATAACATACCTTCTTATTCATACAAATATAGCATCTGTAAAGACCATTATTACATTGCAGTGCTTTTCACATAGCCAGCAGACAGGTATACATTTTAAGTAGCTGGGGCTCTCTTGAGATTACTTGATGTTATGTTCATCCACTCGGGGAAACTTTGAAAAGTATTCACATGTGATATTTGAATGTTTTATCAAAGGGGTATATTTGTTTCCACTTTAACAATGGTTCAAAAATCCAATTTATTGTTTTGTAAAAAAGGAGACACAAAGAGTGGTTATTTTACGGGTAATAATCCAACAATTATTTCACGAGTGCAATAATGGATTTTATTTTCATGTAATTGCGTAGTACTAGAACCTAGGCTTTAAACAGTCACAAACACTTGTTTAATTAAAAATTCCATTTCTAATCGGCATCTTGGAATTCAATTGTTTTTTTTAAAATGTCTGTATTTAGCAATAAAACTATGGAAAACAATTAAACAAATGTAGATAAAAATATATTGTTTTTCCAGCTATCTACATGAAAATCCGTTCATCTGCGACTGCCAGCTGCGATCGGCTTATTGAGGACGTACATAAAAGAAGCCTGTCCAACGACAGTTATAGTAATTATAGAATATTCGTAGACATGTGTAGCGGGCCCGCACACCTGAAGGGACGTGACATGTTGGACGTCACCCAAGCGGATCTCAACTGCGGCACGCAGGCAAATGGTATGTGCATCGATTAACATTAAAATAACAAACCGTGTCTTTTTAGCTCATCTGATTGCTCAGGAGAGCTTTTGCGATCGGTCTTTGTCCGTCGTCTGTCCGTCCGTCCGTCCACATTTGTTCGTAAACACTCTAGAGGCCACATTTCTTGTCTGATTTTCATGAAACTTGGTCAGAAGCTTTGTCCCAATGAAATCTCGGTTCAGTTCGAAACTGGGTCGTGCCTGGTCAAAAACTAGGTCACTAGATCAAAAAAAAGAAAAACCTTGTAAACACTGTATAAGTCACATTTCATGCCTAATCTTCTTGTAACTTTGTCTAAATGATATCTGGGTTGAGTTCAAAAGTGGTTCCGGTCCATTGAAAAACATGGCCGCCAGTGGGCGGGGCAGTTTTCCTTATTTGGCTATTTATAAACCTTGTAAACACTTTAGAGGCCACATTTCTTGTCCGATCTTCTTGAAACTTGGTCAGAAGCTTTGTCCCAATTAAATCTCGGTCGAGTTTGAAACTGGGTCGTGCCGAGTCAAAAACTAGGTCACTAGTTCAAAAAAGAAAAACCTTGTAAACACTGTATTAGTCAAATTTCATTCCCAATCTTCTTGTAACTTTGTCAAAATGTTTGTCTTAATGATATCTGGGTTGAGTTCAAAAGTGGTTCCGGTCCATTGGAAAACATGGCCTCCAGTGGGCGGGGCAGTTTTCCTTACTTGGCTATTGTAGAAACCCTGTAACCCCTGTAGATGCCAAATTGTTTGTCCGATCTTCATGAAACTTGGTCAGAAGATTTTTCCAAATGATACCTTGTAAACACAATAGAGGCCATAGTTTTGGTCCAATAATGATGCTACTTGACTATGATTGTTATGCCCCCTGTCAGTCTGTCACACTTTTCGTGTCCGCTCTCTTATTCAAATAGTTTTCATCCGATCTTTACGAAAGTTGGAAAGAAGTTGTATCTAGACAATATTTAGGTCAAGTTCGAATATGAGTAATGCCGGGTCAAAAACTAGGTCATGGGGTCGAAAAAACAAATCCAAGGGAAGTTATAAGCTTTAAATGGACATAATTATCTGGCCTGCCAAATTATATATTTTTGTTAAATATATCAAAGCGGCGCAGTAGGCGGCATTGTGTTTCTGACAAACACATCGTGGTAAAAGGTCAAGGTCATCCTTTAAGGTCTAAGGTCAAGGGAAGTAATAAGCTTTAAAGGGAGATAATTATTCAATATTGGACATAGCAACTTGATATTTGGCATGCATGTGTATCTCATGGAGCTGCACATTTTGAGTGGTGAATCTACATTCACGGTAGTGGCTTTTAATGATTTGCTTCTAAAAATGAAGATTTGCTAGAGACAATTATTTTAAAAGGAAGTAAATAATATAATTATAAATCTCAGATTATATATTTCCTTACCAAGAATTTAAGTTCTTCTTACAGTTACTGTACAGATTTTCTATTTTGATTATTTATAACTCAAATGATTGATTAGTCAAAGGTTTTTTTAATTTTATTTTTAATCATGTACTAATTTGTGAATGGTATGGTTCATTACATACCTGTGGACTTATGTCAATAGATACATGATGAACTCTGGCTATGATCTCTTTGATGAACCACAGGCCTTGGTTGTCAGTGATGTCTGACTTGGTCATTTGTGACTGTCTACAGACCCCCCCCCCCCCGGTTGGATTGGACAATATCCAAGGGAAGTAATAAGCTTGAAAGGGAGAATGATTTCTATACCTGCCAAATGATAAATAGAAATTTTATTTCAAAGCGGCGCAGTAGGGGGAATTGTGTTTCTGACGAACACATCTCTTGTTTTTTTTATTTGGCGATCGTTATAACCTCCTAAATCGTACTCTCTGAATGTGCAAATAATTTGTGTTTTGTTTTTTTATGCCCCCGAATGAGGGCATATAGTGATCGGACCGTCCGTCTGTCCGTCCGTCTGTCACTTTAGGTTCCAAAAAATGCTCATAACTTCTATGTCGCTTCAGATAGCAATTTCATATTTGGCGTGCATGTGTATATGGACAAGCCTTTTCCATACGCCCACACATTTTGTGACCTTGACCTTGAACTTAGGGTCCGAGTTAAGGTTTGGAAATCGGCGTTTAGGTTTCGAAAAAAGCTCATAACTTCTATGTCCCTTGAGCTATAACCTTCATATTTCGTAGACATGTGTATATAAACAAGGCCGTCCCATGCGCACAAAAAATTTTACCCCTGTGACCTTGACCTTGAACGTAGGGTCCGCGTGTAGGTTTCAAAATCTGTGTTTAGGTTTCGAAAAATGCTAATAACTGCTTTGTCCCTTGAGATATAACCTTCATATTTGGTATGCATGTGTAAATGGACAAGACCTTTCCATACGCACACAAAATTTGACCCCTGTGACCTTGATCTTGAACTTAGGGTCCGCGTTTAGGTTTCGAATTCTGCGTTTAGGTTTCGAAAAAAGCTCATAACTTCTATCAAGCGTTTATAGGGGGCATAAGTCATCCTATGGTGACAGCTTTTGTTCTTGATGATATCTATGCAAAGTTTGACATTGGGTCATGTGGGGTCAAAATCTTGGTCAGGAGGTCCAAATCTTACAAAAACCTTGTAAACACATGTAGAATTAGCATTTTTTGGCAAATATTTGCATGCAAAAAAACATGTAAATGGACAGTACTCAATCAGAATTAATCATATGCTCACACTGCGAAAGAAAACAGAAGAGAACCAATCTACTATGCTCTAGAATAATGAATTTTCATCTAAGCAATGAACAAGGCCTTGTTAAAAATGTGAGCAAACTAGGGCCATCTTGGCCCTCTTGTTTATAAGTTCACCTGAACCGAACGTGCTCACGTTGGGCTTTTGTGATCATTTGTTCTGTCGTGCGTCGTCCATCGGCATTCGTCCGTCGTGCGTCGTCAATATTCACCTAAGTAATTCTATAGAGGCCACATGTTTTGTCCAATCTTTATGACACTTGGTCAGAACATTTGTCATAATAAAATATCAGCTGAGTAAGAAAATTGTCCCGGTCCGTTTAAAACATGACCGCCAGGGAGCGAGGCAGTTGTCCTAAAGTGGCTACAGTAAAACCTTGGAGACACTCTAGAATTGGTCAGAATATCTGTTTTTATGGTATCTCTGTAAATAGTCCCATTTTTTTATAAACATGGCCTCCAGATGGAAGGGTAGTTTTCCTTATATGGCTAGGGCAAAGCCTCGTTATTACTATAGAGTTAGAAAATGGTCTTCGTCTGTTGAAAAATATGGCCGCCGGGGGCAGGGCCGTGTTCCTTAAATTGCTATATTCAATCATCATTCCCTTGATCGGTCTGGTTGTTAGGGTGGGGATTAGAGACGACGTAACAGAGATCATCCGCCAGTCAGTTTTTATGGGCTGCCATGAGTAGCTCATCCATGGAAGATGTCCACTCTTTCACATTCACCATCTAGCTTTTCTTCTGGCCGCCTCGATGACGACCTCCCACTAGGATTTCCTTAGCATAGTCGTGCAAATGGAGGCATGCCTGGTGTTTAAAATAAAGCCAGATTTCGTCGTTTGACGGTCACTTGGAGGGGTTCTTGTGGGCCAACAATTTCGGTTGTCATGTGTCGGGCGTATTACATGTATTTGATCGTGTGTTCTAGGTAAGAGATGCCGAGCAGTCCTCGTTGATACTTGTTCCCAAAGGCCTGTATCATGCGTTCTGTTTCCGCGTGAATTGTCCAGGTCTCGAAGCCGTAAAGTAGAATGGAGACTACGTGGGACTTGAAAAACTTATACTTGCAGGAAAGCTGATTGAGCTGTTTGTCCATAATCTGCTTAGTCTGACCAACGCTGCAGTTGCCATGGTGATTTTATTCGGATTTAATCGATGATTGTTCCATCCATGGGCATGGTTTCTCTTAACTATTTTTGTGTTTTTGTCTTCATTTAATTTCCGTTCATGGTGATGTCTGTGCTGATTTTGTTCATGCTATTCACCATGAGCTTTGACTTTTCTGACGTGACCTCCATATAGTATGCTCATGCTCTTTCGTAGAGATTGTTAGTAAGATATTTTCATTACTGGTATCATCCATGGTCAATCGCATAAGCGAATCTCAAGTTGAAGGTGGGTCTGCCACCGATGGAGATTGAGCTATGGGGTTTGGGGGAATCTCTTGTTTTATCTTCACCTTAAAAAGGTAAAGCAGGACGGAGGAGAGAGGAAACCCTGACAGACGCCCACTGATATCCCTAAAAGTGATTCATTTGTCCATTTAGAACAACTGAGGTGCTGGCGTTTCCATGGAATTCTTGGATGACTTGCAATAGCACTTCGTCAATGTTGAACCCTTTCAACCTTACATAGGTCATCATGCCGCGTGAGGTCGAAAGATATGTTCAGTAGTTTAAATTGTGGAATAGCTCATGTTAGTGTTTCAGGTGTCACAATGATGACTGTTCAGTTTATGCTCTATTTCAATTTGATCAGCCCAGCTCAGAATCCAGTTTGCTCACCTGCCAGCGGTTCTTCAACCTTACTTTTCAATCGGTTAAGGATGATGCTTGGATGGCTTACGAGGCTGATGGTGCGGTTAGTTTCAAACAGATTGAGGTGGCCATTTTTAGGTAACGGAATGACCAGATTCTGGGTCCATTCATTGGGCAACTTATTCTTCTCTTCTGGCAAAATGCCATGATTGATACAGGCGTTGCCTCACCTCTATGTTTAATGAGTTCTAAAGAGACGTTGTCCACTCCAGGAGATTTCCCTGCCTTCAGGCTGCTCACTGCATCATGAACCTCTGCCTTAAGTATGGACCGACATTCGTCCTCTGCTTCTGCATTGGGATCACTCTGAAGAAGACTGGGGTCTGGCTGAAGGTGATAGTGATAGTTGTAGACGTCTCTGCGGTATTCACTTCATCTGATCAGGAATGCGTGACTATCTTTGTCAATGTTGATATATGCTACATCAATCAACTCCTTCTTGGCCTCTTTCATCTTCTTCCTAACATACCCCACCATGTTTGCTTCCTGATATTCTAGACTCATGGCTGATGTACTTCTTTTGCATCAGATATATCATCTTGTCGCAGATCAATGATCACTGCGGTAACCCATTGCTCTGTATTCCTTCTCTCTTTCCCAAGAAGATCATTTGTTTAATACAGCAAAACGTATTTAATATTGTCGGTGATGATATCGATATCATTGTTATTTATCAACCGTATAATTAAATGTTAAACAATAAATTTTGTGTTCTATCAGTATTGTAAGGAAGCATAAACTTACAATTAAATAATTTACATGAAGACACATGATGGTTATGATTAGGGGTTTTTTACTGTCGGTCAATTTAAACAAAATGTTTACGATGCATCCAGAATACATTTTAACCCATTGTCGATTAGAAGTTATCATAAAATAATAAAATTGCTTGATGCCTGCACATAATTTTACGAGTTAACAATTGAAAAATACCACTGTCCCCATCGTATGTCAAACAATACATTAAATATTAATAATTATATTCAGCTTATACTTTCGGAAATGCCTAATGCATGTGTTTATGAAATTGTTGGAAACATGTATTGTAAATAATGATAACGAATTGTTTTCAAGAATTGTATTTATTATAAAAATAGATTTAAATGATTAATTGTATTTAAATAACATGTTTACATGTATAAATAAACTTGTAGTTGTGTCTACAAATACATTTATTGTTTGACAATATCATCCGTCATTTCGGAGTATGAAAAATTGACAGTATTGTGCATTACACAAATATAATTAAGCATTTAAACATAATTTACATGAATAAAGTAAAAATAAAACGCGAAGAAATTTTAAACAGTACATTTATAATATAGTCCGGCAGAAAAGTGGTTATTTTGCACTAGACCCGGCTTTGAGGTGTATAGTAAATGTTTAAGTGTTTTTCGAAAGGTGACATGTTTCTGATGAAGATTCCAAATGATGTCGGTCTGTTATCAATTAGGGTCTTCATACCTTCACGATTGCGTGCAAGAGGTCTGACATTTTCATTCTTATATTGTTGTACGTAACAAACTGTAAAATGTAATGTATTATAATGTAATTTTGGTAGTGTTATTCATGTTAAAAAAAACTTATTGAATACAAACTAATGTTATATTTAAGTATGAAGATGGCGTTCACAAAGGCTGCCGATTATCAAGGTGGTAGCTTACAACTTGTAGCTGAAACCATGATTATATTAACATTTGGCACAATAATAATGAATATGTGCACATGTTACAAATTAGGTAACAATACATGTCAAATAAGTGTCGGATTAAATGAATTTTTATATAAAATGTGTAGAGTTTAGTTATACATGAGTATATCGCTTTATCACGAATATTAGATACAAATTATATCTTTGTATAAAGCCCCATCTTCGATTGTATTATGTGTTTTATATAAAAATATACCGATGTAATTTCATGCATCAAATTATATATCAATCGAAATACGAGTATACGTATTGTTTAACCTTTGTTCACCAAGGTCAAGATCAGGTCATCTTTTCCAAACATGTATAAAGAAGTATGTGTACCATTTAATCTTATGCTGGGTTTAGTTTAGCATAGGGCGATGTTCTTGTGCTAATATTAGTTCAGTTTACATATTTTGTCTGTTATACCAACGATTACATGAAACAACGTCCCTTACTCATCGACAAAATAGGTTATATAACATGTATGCCTAGTCCTATTATTATTAGATTCTATTATGTCAACCTGAATCTTTTGACAAAAACAAAAGATAGCACAAAGAAGTCGCTAATTATAACATGAGCAACAAAGTTTTGAACATGGGCTATCTCTTTTCACTTAGATTGTATCATTTTAAGTTAATTGGGTGCAGCTTAGGCAATGCTTGATGCTACTGTGATGGAAAAAATACAAGTGTGTGATTCCTCGTCCTTTCGCCAACAGTAGGCACGTGGATTCAGATCCGGTGGGTCTGCATCTATAACGTGCTTCTAAATAGACGCCTGTATGTAGGCACGTTTCACATTTCATGCTTCCGAGACAAG
Source organism: Dreissena polymorpha (assembly GCF_020536995.1). Classification (NCBI taxonomy): domain Eukaryota; kingdom Metazoa; phylum Mollusca; class Bivalvia; order Myida; family Dreissenidae; genus Dreissena; species Dreissena polymorpha. Next base: position 512,142 of record NW_026273325.1, on the reverse strand, counting down.
TTTGCTAGTAATTGCATACTCATACCCTACTATCCGCCCATGGCTGCCCATACGTTTTGAGTATAATAAACATTTTATTCTGTATCAGGCTTTCCGTACCATGCTGAGAAAAACCCGGTCGACTCCTTGACAAACCATGCATATTAGCTGTCATATCGACTTCAAGATTGAGTATCTGAGTAACTTTACCCTTACCGATACCGCAATATCCAGCCACAGTGTTTCGAGCAGATATAGCGTGAGCAGAGAGCAATTCAGTCGCGAAAAGTCTATGCCTTTAACCCATTTTGCGAATTTCTATAACCGCTCTCCCCTAACTGGTGATTCCATGAAGATGAATAACGAGAGTTTCAGGAAATCAATCAAAATGAGAAAACAAAATAAAACATGCCTGTATCAGCAGCTACCACAGAAATGCCGATGTGTTCTGTGTCTAAAGCATCAACCATTTGTCTTATAATGATAACGTCAGTTTCTTCATGGGTTGTGTTTAAGACAGTTTGATTGATTATGACAATTGTATATATTTCAGCACCGTGATCTCCTGTTACGACCTACTTGTGTGTTTGAGTGCACAAGATGTGAAATTCTTTATTCGTGTTTACCGCTTTTTAAATCAGAGAGATCATATAATTATTTGTTCTCAGTGACACCTAGTTTTACATTCTGTGGTGATAAACTTTAAGTTTGTACACAATTAAAACATGGGAGTGTCTATTTGACCTCGCCATATTTTTGGCGCTAAACTCCATGTATCAGTTAAAAACTAAGTACAAAACATATTTCCTCAGTTTATGTCTCATTTAAGATTTAAAATCAATGTCAAACAGTTACAGACGTTGGTGCTATTGTTCCAGTCGGAAAATTCACTAGGCTGGGAGGATGATTGCTTTGGATCGAACGGATCAATACATTATGTCAACTTTCGCCCAACTACCTGCTTTATCCTTAGCATCTGCACTAATTCTCCCCCGCTTTTCTTCTTTGTGTTGCTAATCAATGTCCAATTAATTGGCATTGACAATTTCTCTCAGATCTTCGTCCATCTTGCTGCAAATATGGAACATCAAACTTCAAACCTTGAGAGTTTCAGGTTTAAGTGTTGCACCTCTAATCCTCTTCTTACCATGGCGATATCTCATACAAGTTGTTTCTATGAACATGTCTCTCCATACATGTATGGCATTCCATACTCATCCGGAACGTGTCTATAGAAATGTTCTTCCTTAAAAAACTTGTCTTGTAAACTTTCAGCCATTTTCTACATTGATCGTATATAATAGAAGGCGACTCCGCGTTTTTCAGTTTGCGTAGGACAACAAGGATGTATGGTCACATGAGCTTAACTGTAACCAAGTGCAGCGGTCAATCGCCTTCTCTTTCTACTCGTTGATACACAACTGCCTTAAACAAACGCCCGAGACACAGTTTAGACGTACGACTGGCAGAAGCTTGTTTTGAAGATACATTTTTAGATGCAAATATATGAACATTATATTCCATGAAAACCTTGCGCAAAAATTCCTCTTTTCAGTTGACCTAATGTCCGTACATTATTGGGATATGTTTTCTCATTTAAACATTTCAAGACTGTTGACTTAGTTAGCTATTCAATCTCACTATTAGCCAAATCGTTCCCACTGACCACACATAACTTATCAAATAGTGCACAATACCGGAACATACTTTCACATTCTGAAACTGCCCCGACACAGACACACACACACGCACGCACGCATGCACGCACGCACGCACGCACACACACACGCACGCACGCACGCACGTACGCACGCACGCACGCGCAACACACACACACACACACACACACACACACACACACACACACACACATTGGTTGCTAATTTGTTTCTACATAAAGTCCCGATCTACGAGTCAGAACTAAAAACGGGACTTAAGTGTCGTACACATTTAATTAAATTACTTTTTTCAGAGGTATGAGTTAAAATCCTACTGAATGTGTGTAATACAAATATGTTGATTACATATAATTTTCATATTAAACAAGACATGACATTGAAAATCGGCATATAAATAGGCTTACCCCAAATGTCAAACCTGGCTGTGCGTACCGATAAATATATGAAGACTTTATAAATATCCATGATGTTTTTTATTTGGTTCAAATGGTCACTGCTAGATAACACACTTGACTTATTATTAACATCAAACCATACACTCACAAATATTATTCGTACTCGTCCTGGAATATCAGACCATGATATTGTACAAATAAATTAAATTATGATGTAAAAGCTAAAATAAATAAACAAAAACCAAGAAAAATACTACTTTATAAAAAAGCAGATTGGTCAAATTTTAAAAGTTATGTTGAACAGGAGAGTAATATATTACTCAATGGATATGAAACTATGAGTGTTGAGGACATTTGGGTCTTTTTTTTAAATCTTATTGAACAAGGTATGTCTAAATTCATTCCAACAAAAACCATAAGAGAAAAAAGATCCTTGACCTGGATAACCATAAAAATTAAAAGACTCATTAGAAAAAGAGACAAATTATTCAGACTGTCGAAATAATCTGGAATGCATCATTTGGCCAAAAAACACCTAGATTTAAAACATTTAATAAGGCAAGAAATCAAAACAGCCTATACAAATTACTTTGGGAGCATTTTAGGCATTGATGACACCAACCCGGATCAAAGTTCTTTTTCAACTAAAAAACTATTTTCACGATATAAAAATGCTCGACAGGACACTCAAGGTATTGTACCTCTTCATGACAAATCCAGTGGCACACTAAAATATAATAACATTGAAAAAGCAAACATTCTTAACCAACAATTTCAATCTGTCTTCACTTCACTGAACCCTCTATCTCTTGGTCAGTTTTGTCTACATAAAATCAGAGTCACACTTTGTGATGCTGATCTCCCCTTTCATCTCAGAAGCAAGTACACATCAATGCCTGGCATTTCTATCAGCCTTAACGGTATTCTCAAATTACTATCAAACCTCAAAACTGATAAAGCTGCTAGTCCTGACAACATTAAGCCAGTTGTCATGAAAGAACTTCGCTGTCAAATAGCTCCTGTTCTTCATATTCTTCTCCAAAAATCCATAGATTCTTGTACCTGACCATCTGATTGGACAAAGGGAAATGTGGACCCTCTCTATAAAAATGGACCCCAAAGTGATCCATCAAACTATCGTCCTATAACTCTGACTTGTTTTCTTTGCAAACTTACTGAACATATCATAGCATCTAACATCTCTGCTCATTTTACCAGATACAATATATTGTATGATCTCCAACATGGTTTCAGTGAGCGCCGTTCCTGCGAAACGCAACTCATCCAACAGGTAGATTACCTTGTGAGAACCCTTGTTGCAGGCCAGCAGTCAGATCTTATTCTTCTGGACGTTAGCAAGGCTTTTGATAAAGTCAGCCATTCTAAACTTCTTTATAAACTTCATGAACATGGTATCAGAGGCTGTACCCTTGACATGATCCGTTCTCTCTTAATAGGTCGAACTCAAGTTGTCGTTCTGGAGGGCGAGAAATCTGATGAAGTTCCTGTGACATCTGGTGTACCCCAATGCTCTGTCCTAGGCCCCTCTTATTTATTCCGTATATAAACAACCTACCTGATCATGTAAAGTTCCAAGTCCGTCTCTTCGCTGATGACACTGCTGTCTACCTCACGATTAACAACATAAATGATTGAAATCAATTACAGCATGATCTTAATACCGTGGAACAATGGGAAACCAAATGGGAAATGCGTTTTAAACCCAGTAAATGCCAAGCCCTTAACATAACTCAAAACAAACATAAAATCAAGCATAACTAAATATTACATGGACATATTCTTGAAACCGTACCAAGTGCAAAATACTAAGGAGTAGACTTATCCGAAGACCTTTCTTTCAACACTCATATTAACAGAATATGTACAACAGCAAATAGAACACTTGGTTTCCTTAAACGTAACATCAAAACTAAAAACAAACAAGATATGTGTTTGTCAGAAACACTAAGTCCCCTTTTGCGCCGCTTTGAAGCTATATATTTGACTTTTGACCTTGAAGGATGACCTTGACCTTGACCTTTTACCACTCAAAATGTGCAGCTCCATGAGATACACATGCATGCCAAATATCAAGTTGCTATATCTCATATTGCAAAAGTTATTGCAAATGTTAAAGTTGGGGCAAACAAACAAACACACAAACAAACCAACAGACAGGGCATAAACAATATGTTCCCCATTATAGTGGTGGGGGAAATAAAAAGTAAAAGAAACTGCCTATAAAACTCTTGTCAGGCCTCAAGTAGAATACGCGTCTCCAGTCTGGTCGCCATACTCTAAACAAAACATCAATAAAATCGAAATGATTCAGAGAAGAGCAATCAGATGGATAAATAACAGCTATTCAACTTATGATAGTGTCTCAGACATGAAACAGTACTTTGGTATACGATCTCTAGAAAAAAGACGGACTGTTGCTAAATTAGTATTATTTTACAAAATTGTCTATTCATTAGTAGCTGTCCCCGTCCCCACATATTTTGAACAACCCAGGAGATTGACTCGCCGTACACATCCTTTAGCTTATGGCAGATTCACACAGTTGCTAACTATTATAAATGTTATTATTTTCCCAGCACTGTCATACTATGGAACAACCTCCCATCAAAAATTGTCCTCCTGCCAACGCTTGAATCCTCTAATCTGGCAGTAGGCCAAGTTTCATACAATTAGTTGCAGTAGAGTGTGTTTTTAACCTGATTTTAACTCTTGTCTATACATATACTAACACTTTCAAACTTTGTTTTAGTCTTACTTTCTTTCTTTTACGTCTCACTGCCAATACTTTTATTGTACAATATTGTATAAATATTTTTCTTGCACTGAAGGCGCGATCTGTTAATAATGCTCGAAAGGGGAGTTCAACAGTATTCGAAGATAGATAATACTGCCAGAATGTCAATAACGCATATAATTCTTCATCTGTATCATACGAATTATTGAGCAGCACGAACATTGAGGTAAACACAAAATAAGTATACATATTTTAATGCGCCCTTTCGACATCTTAATAACAAACACAGCTACATGTAACATTTTATCTTTAAGTCTGTCTCTTATCTCTAAGCAGTGGACATGATGGACTATTTTGATTCTAGTTATAGAATTGCGCTTTGAATAAACATGTGTTAAACTATTAAGAAATATTCAAGACACGTACCAACATAATTTGTTTGTTAAGATATGCAGGTTTTGTTTTGAATATTTTAATTACGCTGTTTAAGACAAAATAAGGTGATGATACCTCTGGTTTGCTCATTATGTTTGAAGATGTAGAGCTTCATTCCAAGTTTATTATTGATACAAGCATAAGTGTGATGATTAATTTTGTTTTGACTTTTAACATTTTAACATTTTAAGCGAGTTAATTGAATATTTGCATGATAAAACATCTAAACAAATTTAAGGTCAAACTTTCATCAACTCAAATCAATACCAGGCCTAATCACAATACCATACGTACGCTATTTACATGACTCATTTGTTACGGAAAATAGCACACGAACATGCTTATTTCGATTTAATCTCGGTCAGTTACGCAGTGGGTCAACTAAGGTCAATATGTAGATAGAGACGGGGTAAAGACAGACAATTCAAACCCTCCTTTGGGAGTTTTTTGATCCGATATGTTATAACATCAGAAACTTTCTTTCTTATTTATTTTTTGTAAAGTGACCATTTAGGTAAATATGATTTACAATGTCAATCTGATGGCCTTTGTCAAAACTCCTGATCTATTATTAATGAAACGATTTAGCATGTATATAAACATCGTTAAAAGTATGAACCTTTTTACAGATTTTCACGAACTTTGGTCTGCACGTTTCATTGTATAAATCCAAGTTCAGATCATTAAGAACATTATCGGAATATAAAAATGTATACATAACATTAAGGTCAATTACCTACTACAAAAGCTTGTTTCTGTATTAAAACGTGTGTTTCTAAAGAAATATAAGAAGGCCGACGAACACATTAAGAGAATGACAGTCCGAATGCAATACCCTTTAAATTAAAGGGCGGTATAGAAACACATGCTTGCTAGATTGAATGTTTTTAGTATCGTACATGCGGAGCACGTGTTCAATAAATATACGGTGGCAATTTCCGCATTTACAAACCCGTCCTGTCTATGTGGTAAACCCGATGCGGTGTCGCATTCCTTTCATTACAGTTGGCCTAAGGAGGATAAGTTCATGGCCCATTGCAGCTTCGTCAAAATGGTATCATAAGATACAAATGTTTTACATTGTTTCCCTGTATACCACTCAAACTAAATACTTTTTCTGATATACGTGTAACATAAGAGTATCCATCGTCTACATATTTTGTGATTGATCGTTAAATTTCTTCCATTATATACAAGGTCTTCTCAATAATACATGCATTTAATGATTTACGAAATATTAGTGTTTAACTAGATTTTATAAAGGGCGCGTTTGTCAATACTGCACTGAACTTATTCAATATAATAAGGTATACAACATTTTTACTCGTGTATAAATCTATATATAAATCATTTGTTCTGCTTGAATTGGTTTGAAGTCATGTGGATATTAAGTGTTTTTTTTCAATTATTTAATTAGCAATTTCAGGAAAACAAGTATTTACCCTTTGTACTCGGGTAAAGCTAAAGGGATACGGCACGGCTTATAGCCGTTATCGAGCAATTAAGAACCGACAACAAAGTTAGATATAAGTAATGTTCATACATTTGTAAAAAATAATACTAGCATTAAACCAGTTGTATAACTATACTTTTTCATACTGCTTGTTTGTTTGGAACACTATCTTTATATTGGACGAAGTTATGTACTTCTTGCTCATAGTATTCTAGATAAACAACAATAGGCCTTACTTTATGGTTCAAAAAAGATTGTTTATTTTCTGCTTGTGCAAACGGTTATGAATTGTTAAATGTATACGATAAAAACAAAATAAAAGGTATCTGTTTATTCATTAACAAAAATATTTAAAGATATTTGAACCAATGGGGCCTGTAATCTTTATACATGAATCAAGAAAGAACATACTTCCATCAAAATATAAATTGATCAAAATGAGAGAAAACAGGACAAGTGGGTGTTTATAAGAATGTGTTTATAATAATAGAGTTTCATAATTCCTATGTATTAAGTGAAATGTGTTTACCTAGTTTATTTCTTTAAAACGTTTTCTTTGCATGAACAGTCAAATAAAAACTTTGTTTTTAACATTTCAAGTAAAATATGTTTATGAATCTTACTATTCACTAATCGACTAACATATTATTCAAAACCATATGTTTGTCTTGCCCATTTGCCCATTAAAAATTAATTACTAATATCTTGTTAAGTGGACTTGAAGCAGATCTGTTCCGAGGGTCAGATTCACTTGAGTCATTGACGTAGTATACATTAATCATTTGTACAGCCTGTTTTAAAATAGTCGATTGTTTAGATTATTACATATTAGTATCCATGCTAGATTTCAATCGTTGGCCACAACCGTTAGTGTAACCCGTCTACGGTCATATTGTACAAATCCACTTTCGGGTCACATTTAGCAAGATATTTAGTTATTTCGGTGTCCTTTTTTCATACTTTCAACGAGAAGTTTCGTTGAAACCTCTCTATTACAAAAAGTATTAGTGTGTACTGTCGGCTATTTTATTCACCACGCTTCAGTATTTAATAAAATTCATATCCAACTATACAAAAAGCTAACAAATACAATGATATGTTCATGTCTTTGCGAGTTGGAATGCAATTGATTACAATTCTAAAAGCGACTTGCTTTGGTAGATCGTCATGTTGTCACAACACAATAAAACATTATTGATTAACAAATTAAGCTGATATCGGTTATCTTAAAAACATAACGTAGAAGAGTGATAAAAATATTTCACAATAAAACAGCCGGTTGATTAATATACAAGTGTAGAATATCAAGCGAAAAAACATCATCGTGTTGTAAAATATGACGATTTAGGCCATAACAACAAAAAAATGGTTCAGGCTGTGTATATTTTTGGGCAAATAGGCTTATTGGGTGCCGCACTGAATTGAGAGTCTCTTTTTGGAATGAGATTTTAATTTTGCCTCTAGTTTGAGTAGTTGTATGTACATTTATGTATTTTTATACTTTTTAAATGTAATGTGCACGCCTTTGTGCTTTTATTAGTCCGTGTGCTTGGCACAAAACTAAATAAAATGTGTTCTCCCAATCGGTTTGGCTCCAGTCGCAGAAAGATTGTGTACCACATTAAACGGAATTTTGTCAAACCGGTCACACGTTAAATCGGCCTAAGAACCACAACCTAATTCACACTTTGTATGTTTTAAATATGATCTTACACCCACTTGCCAACAGTTTAAGCAAAAATAATAAGAAGAAGTGATGTTTGACTTTATTGTTCTTAATTGTCTGTTGACTATATCTCTTGACTGTAGCTAGATAGAGTATGTGAAGATTTTGTTGAGTTTAGACAATGAAGAGTTTGTGTCGATTAATTTGATCTGTGTCATTATTTTTTTATTTTATTTATTTGACATTACCTCGAGTAAAATGACGCGATAAAAGAATATTCCGCTACCTTATAGCTTCACCAAACACTCTGTTATGTAGAATTATTATATACGATGTGTGTTAACATATTTGCAAAGATGTATACGCACAACATGGATAATATTATTATCGTTTTTGTTGATGTTGTTGCAAACTTCATTTTGTGATGGACAGATTATGTATTCAATTATTTATTATGCCCTTAGAATGACACCATTTCATGTTGTTTCATGTAAACAACCTATACCTCATTCCGAAATAACAACCAAGCTGTGTTGTGATTCCTTTATAAAACTGACCGAATTTGCGATTAAGCAATTGATTATAGGATCTGTTTCTTATACTTCTACTGTATTGATTGCTTTTGTCTGTCTGTCAGTTTTTGACACATTTAATTATTTTTTAGTAACACTTGTAAAATTAAAAACGCAAAACGCGTTCTGGAGATAGACACCGGCTGAGATGAAATGTTTTACTTGTGCCGCAATATAACTGTTAAATGGTTTTAAGTGGTGTCACTTTGATACTGAGCATCCATGGCTTTTTCTTCTAATTCAAATATAGAGGCTTCAACATCTCAATCAACGGGAGCACACTCAACTGCCACATCGACAACGGAATCGTCGACATTGTTGTACATAGGCACTGGGCTCGGTGTCTTTGTGGTGTCATTACTGAAGGAGTTATTGTCATCATAACACAGAAGTAAGCGTAATTTTATTTGTCATTATTACATATATATGCAATGTGAAGTACCGGGGTAATAAATAAAACAATTGAAGTAAAACAGAAATGTTTTACTCTTTAGGATTACAATGTATACGTCTGCTGCAATTATTGTATCAAGTACGACAATACATAGATATGTATACGGGTAAGCATTCATTACACAGTTATTAAACATACGCAAAGTGTACATTCTTAGAAATATAAGTGTCTGATTTTATATTCTTATTCTGATATATATATACATATATATATATATATATATATATATATATATATATATATATATATATATATATATATATATATATATATATATATAAATGGTTTTATTTCAAAATACATTAGGCTTGAAGCCCATTAGTATACACACATATAACACAAAATGTAGTCAACATTGGTCAATGACATACAGGCATATACATAAATAATTTTTAGCAATATAAATTGAGATTTAACAATACATGAATTTGCATGGTAAGTATATAAATATGCATATTGTAGAGTCGTATCTTATTCAAATATAATTGAATGTTCTAAGAAAGTGTATACATAATGTGTTTATTGCTATGATTACAAATAGACAGTAGTACATGGAGAGAAACTATTGATAATACAATTCTGTTCCTAATTTAGCTGCTTTAATAATAAATACTGCACGATTTGTAATTGTTTTTGCGTTGTCAGTTTGTAAGAGTTCGATAAATTTTAACATATTTTTGTGATTCCAATAATATCTTTTTATATATTGTTTTCTAAGACAATTAAAAACTGGACATTCGAGTAAGAAATGAAACTCATCTTCGAGAACGTTACAGTGTTTACATGTTCTGTTATCATATGGTGTCTTTTCAGACTTGTGCCATCGCCCTGCTTCGACTTCAAGTCTGTGAGCAGATACTCTTAGTCGCGTTAAATCGTATCTACTTTTTGAAATATTTACAACATTGAGATAAGGCTGAAATCTAAAATTTCCGTAAATGCAATAGTTTTTACCCCTTGTAGTTTGTTGTAACCCGGTTATCCAACCTTGAACGTAAATATCAGATATGCGTTGTTTTACAATAGATATAAAACAATTAACGTCCCCCACTCCCTGAAAATACCTTGCCTCACCAAAACCTAGAGTATTTAATATATGTTTTACAGATTTTACCCTTTAAATTAAACAATACGATTTTAAATTGTATGCACAATGGTATGTTGAATTATGTTAAAAGAAAGTTAAAAACGGCATTTTTTGTATATGCATTACTGAATCCTAAGATAACATGCTGTTAGCTAAAGAAAATCGTCCAGAATGTCTTTTATGTTCGATATCGCATACCGTATAAACTATACGTATATTAATGAAATTACCAATGGTAGATAACATGGATCAGCGTTGTGTGTTATGTCCACAGAAATATGTGGGTTTTCTTCTAGAAACGTGGATTTTCATATTTCAACTATTCGCGTTAAAATTTTAAGCAGTTAAGCCCATAACTATCATGTGTTTTTCATATCCTTAAGTTATTTGTTCGTGTTGTTTCTTCCATTGAATTAATTATTTAAGTACTGCTTTATTTAATATTTTTATGGAAAAAAAAACTCGGTAGAAAAAAAAGCTAGAAAACAAAAGTAAATATTCTATGCTTATACGAGTATTCGTGTATGTATCTACATAGTAACGTATGTGTTATTCTCCGCTTCAATGGCGTAAAATCATATCATACGTTAGGTATGCTTACCCGGGTGGAATCGTTTCTTGCTTGTAGCGGGTTTTGTTAAAGTTTATTGTATGATGTTGCTTGTGTTTTTATATGTTAACTTTATAGCGTTATTGTTTGTATTGCGTCTAAACATTATACTAAGTGTTTCGCTTATAAAATGTAATGTTGCATATAAAACCATGTAGGTGTTTTATACATGACGCAAATACAAAATCATAATGCGCTCTTTCAAATTTGTAACATAGTTTTATCGTCAAATGTATACTACCGAAAATACATACTTGTGTGAATACTTGACTATATTACAAAAACATTACTACTTACGACTGCTGGAGTGGTTTGCGTTATTGCAAATAGTACATTATATCAAGGCGAACATTTGCAAAAAAAGTTTAATAACTGTGTATCTTTTATCACATGCACACTATTGTTTCATTTGATGTATGCCCTACGCTACATAAGATGTGTGCGTATTATGTGCTTGATTTGATTATGAGCTTGTTTTGTCCGTAGAAAATGTACTTGATATCTTGTTTAAGTAATTTGATATTTTGAACGCGTATTCTATGTATAAATATATGATCAACTATGTTTTATATTCTTTTGATAAATGAATTGTATATTGTGCGCATATTTCTTTGTTATATAATTCTGCAATACACAAACAGCATAGTATGCGCAAATATTTATCTGTTACTTTTCCTAAAAACAACAGTAAATGAAATCGTGCGCAGATTTTTCGAAGCAAGTTTTTTCTAAGATCTCTCATCATATATTTCGCTGTTATTTATCATTAAGATACATTTAATGTTTAGTGAGCAATAGAATTTCTTTGTTTTACATCATTGAGAAATAAATAACCTGTACATTGAGAGCATAAATTTCGATAGTATTTGTTCATTCGATAAATAATATATGTTAAACATATGTGCATGGAGGTTATAAACGATTATATAAATGTATATCGAGCATATGTATTTAGATGTTTTCCTGATATAAATGTATGTACCAAGTTGGCGGCTCAATTTTCATGAGATGAATCAACTATATTAAACATCTGTATTTTGATTTTAATTTTTATTACATGAAGAACTGTATATTGAAGGGCATGTATCTTGATATTATTTAATAAATTTAATATTTGATAAAATGACTGTAAAACTTGAACACGTATGTTGTTTGCACTGAGATATAAAAACAACAACTGAATAGCGTGTTCAAATATTTTGACTTTAAGTTGTCCTTCAACTAAATAATTGTATATTGCCCACCAGTATAAAGTTTTGATTTTGTGTTTCCTTAGATGTAATAAATGTTAGTGGTGCACATGTGTATCGATTCTATTATCTCCGGCGATAAACGTGCTTGATATTGCTCACATAAATTTGTATATTTTTATTTTGTGGGAGAGATATCAATTGTATTTTGTGCACATGTGTTTGGACCCTATATTTTAATGTTATAAGTGAACATGAGCTGTATTGAGCAAATGTATTTAGATATTATATTGATATATAGTATTTGTTATATATACATTCCTTTTTTAAGTGATTTATGTATGCGTATATGTAATAACATGTTGTTTGTTTTCCTGGTGTAAATGAACAGCATAATGTACAAATGTTCTGATGTAAGTTTTTCTTGCAAAAGTCTTGAGTTACAAATGCGCTTAAACTCTATTGATTATATGTTGCGGATTCATCATGTTTCTTTATATTTTCTAGTGTTGCATATAATTATTGATTGTTCGTTTGGGATTTACAATGAACTGCATCAGTTTGTTTGTTTTGCGTATAAGCTATTACATATGCCGGGAACCAAAAATACACGTATAGTGCATTACACGTAATTTTGACAAATGTTTAAGAAGTTAAAAAGGACCTTACATGACTATATACCTTATAAATATTTTTGCCTGTTGCTAATTTTAGAGGTTGGATATAAATCTATATACTATCGAGATCAATGATCTTATATAAAGAGACACATCTAAACAAGCATTTTGATGATCCACTGTCTTATTGTAAATAACCTCACGATTCAATTTCAAGCCAGTGTATCATTTATGAGAGCACGTTAAGATAGTATCGCAATTTCAAACACTAGTGAGAACACACCTCTGCCAAATATTACTGGAAACATGACACCTCGGGATGCGTACCGTCTACTGGTTGAGCTCTATTATGTAAGAGCTCATTATACAAATATGTCGCTTTAATTTTTGCGCAGCAAAATTAAGAGTAGTCCGGCATAAAATGACATATACCCGACATTGAAGTGTATAGTGAATGTCAAGGTAGCGCACCTCTAATGGGCACATATCCAAACATAATCTAATTAATTTTTTTCTTAATCAGCATCATTTCACTGAACTACATGCAAATTTGTAGGTAGGCTTTCCATGCTTTTTAAAAAAATATACCGATTTTTCAAAACCACCCCCACGCTCGGCTTTTGTCCAGTTTATTTTCACCCCTGGGGTATATACAAGTTCCATAATTCATTCAAATTTCCAAATATGGGCATGCAGTTGGTGTTTACAGATGCTGTAAAGGTGTTTAAAGTTTAAACAAGATGAAATAATGATTATTTTACAGACATGTATTTTTTACAAATTTTTATCTATGGAAGAGCGACATGAAATGTAAGTGATTTCAGCCAAGTAAAAATTGGGTCGGTTAAAAACAAAGTGTCATAAAATTCAAAATAGTATCATTTAAGTCATATTTTAAACTCAGTTTTTATTGAAACACTATATACAGCAAAAATACCAAGAACTAGACAGATTTACCGTTTACTTTTTGAAATAAAAATAAAAATGCAACATGCATGGTTCGTATTTTCAACAGTAAATCACCCAATTTCGCCATAACGTTGTTTTAATTTTAATAATTGAAGAATGTGCATAAAAATGGCAACATATTTAACAATAAATATAGCTTATATGCCAAATTAAATCAAATTACGTAAGAAAATAAATAAAACGCGTCGCAAAAAAGTATACGTCGTCGGCAGGATTCGAACCTGCGCGGGAATATCCCAAAATATTTCTAGTCTATCGCCTTAACCACTAGGCTACGGCACCTAATAGTAGGCTCTTCAACCTTCGAAGAAATCGCGGGAAATCATTAGAGGTGCGCTACCTTAAAGTGTTTTTTGATGGGGGACATGGTCCTAATGAAGAATCCAAATGACGCCGGGCTGGTATCTTTGAGGGTTTCGAGAAATCCAAGATGGCGTCCAAGATGGCCGCCGTTTTCAGCTTTTTAACGTAAGTGGTAATATAATAATGATTTTATACTTATTTTGGATCTTTTCATCCCAAAATTGAATATTGTTATGATGGTAAATGTTTTGAAAGTGAATAAATCGAAATAAAATTCCAAATTCTACGCAAAATGGCTGCCATTATGGTCGCTTATTCAAACATTTTTTGTTAAAATTCGCTTCCACTACGTTTAATCGGAATTCCGTGCTCTTCAAACTGAACTAATTGTATTTCAGAATGGCATTTTGTAAATAGTATTCAATATTAGCAAATAAAATCCCTTAAATGTATTATTTTACATAAACATGAAGATATTACAGACGTGGAAACTGAGAAACCATGATTAACAAACACATGTACTGCATAATGCACAATGTGCCATACGTGCAACGAAGGACAAGAATCTACGCACTATTTCCGATTGTAACGCTGGTATGATCCAAACCGTGGTCGATAACTTAGACGCAGACATTTCGTCCCAGAACGGTAAAATGTCTACACACTCACTAGCGATGTTGATGACGCAATCAGGATCTTCCTCTTCAGACGACATTGATGTTAGCGAGACCATACAACGCACACCAAAATCAGATATGGCTAAGCCGATAGAGTATGAAATTGATATTAAGCGATTTCAAGGACCGAAGAAACCAAGGATGCCAGTAGAAATGGCCCGAAAACAGGTTTTACCACTGAAATTTCTGGCCAAAATGGTTGTGTCCGCGAATCATGCAAAGCAAGCTGACTTTTGATTTGTTCAAGATACTCTTACCACAGAGTCATGTTCTGAATACAATGGATATAAAACACGGTTGTGCCGAGAGCAGGGGCATACAATAAGACCCAAGAAAAAGGTATATTATTTGCCACTTATAGATATCAAACCTTCAGATCCGATAATGACATCTCTACAAAAGGCAAAAGTATTATCATCATAGTACGGTTGGGTCAGTGGGAATGCTTATGGCAAATAGTGGGTTGAAAGAGATGCTTGAGTAAACATTTGCTGGAGTCTCCAATTTTCTAAATGGGAAGAAATATCCACAAAATGTTAGGGCATTACGATTTGTGACAGAGAAATTGCTGCGCAAGGTATTAACCGAAAATAATTCTCAGACATTTGACGATCTAAAAATGTTTCTTGACAACACAGCATCTGCCAGTCGTACGTCTAAATTGTGGGTTGATTGTTTGATTAAGGCAGTATTTCTTATAATGATGTATGTTCGGGCAAAAAGAGAAGGTGATTTGCCGCTGCACTTGACATCAGTTAAGCTAATGTTACCCTACTTCTTTGCCGCTGCACACCCAAACTACGCGAGATTTTTCCTCTATTACCTGAGGTCACCGGAGAAAATGTCTGAAAGCGCACAAGAAAAGTTCTTAAAGGGTGAGCATGTCATGAGACATGTTCCGGGGGTATGGAATGCCGCAGGTAGCGACATGTTCATAGAAACAACTTTTATGAGATATGGCCATGGCAAGAAGAAAATCATAGGTTCAACACTTCAACCTTAAACTGTCAAGGTTTGGGGTTTGCGTCTGCATATTTGCAGCAGGTTGGAAGAACAGAAAAGAACAGTTCCAATTTAGTGGACACTAATGAGCAACACAAAGAACAAAAACGGGGGAGGATTAATGCAGATGCTTAAGATAAAGCAAATATTCGGAGAAAGTAGACAGAATGTATTGATCCGTTGGATCTAAGCAAGCATCCACACAGTCTAGTGAACATTGTGACTGGATCAATAGCAACACCGTCTGCTAATGTTGATCAAGCAATAGATATTGGTCAAGCCCAAATGATGGAATTCGAAAACTCATGGCCGGACAATGTTAATGGGTCAATATCTAAAAAGGTTGACACCCAGGTTGTGTCTAGAAAGCACATTAGGGTTGCAGACACCAAAGTGTTGACATCAACCTGATTTATTCAAGAATGATTGGCTTACAAGCTAGTTCTAGGGACAATGACATTAAACATATACTAAATCATGAATTGGCTCGAGCAGTACCTACTGATATATTTACTGAAACAAGGGAACTCAAAATAAGAAAAAACAAATCTGTGCTAAAGAATCAATTAAAAGTAGAAGTGTCTGAGCGGCACATTGAAAGCCAGATCACATGTTCAGTAATTGATGGATCTGCTGTCCTGTATGTCATTCACTGGCACTTAGACGGAAAGATACGTGACTGTATTGACAACTTAAAATCTTATATAAGACATATTCTAAATAAATGTGATGTCTACGTAGTGCTTGACCGATACATGGAGTTCAGCACCAAGAGTGTGGCGAGGTAAGAGAGACACTCTAATGCCTCAAGGGTGTACAAACTAACGGAAGACATGACATTACCAACACAGAATGTTATGGTAGGTGTCACTGAGAACAAACAACAGCTGATATCTCTGATTTGTAAAGCATTATGCACGGATACAAAATTTCACCACCTGTGCACTCAAACACACAAATTAGTCGATACAGAAGTTCATGATACGCCCACTGAAATATATAAAGGTGTCATAATCAATCGAGCTGATTTAAAAACAACCCACGAAGAAGCTGACGTTATTATGATAAGGCAAATGGTTGATGCTGTAGAAGCAGAACACACTAGCATTTATGTGGTAGTTGATGATACAGACGTGTTTGTTTTGTTGTTACAGTACTATGTTGTTATTAAACTTTCATAATTGGTCATCATGGAATCACCGGTGAAAGAAAGAGCAGTTATAGACATTCGCAAAACTGCCCAAAAGCATATAAATATCGCGACCGACTTGCTGTCACGCTATACCTTGATACGACAATGTGGCTGGATATTTTGGTATCGGTAAGGGTACAGTTATTAAGATGCTGAGCACAGGCAATTCTATAAGACTGTTAGCCGATATGACAGCTTGTTTAAAAGAAGTTGTGAAGGAAGCGACCAAATTTGTCTCAGCATGCTATGGAAAGCCTGATACAGAGGAAATGTCTATTACGAGACAAACCCTTTGGGCAGCCAGGGTAGGCAAGTCGGGTAAGGCTATGCCATCGCTAGCAAGCTTGCCGCCAACCACGGAAGCATTCTTTGAAAATGTGAAACGTGCTCACATACAGGCGTGTATTTGGAAACACGCATTAGATGCAGACCAACCAGATCTGGATCCATGTTATTATGGATGGCAAAAGGACGAGGTGTTAAACACCCTTTTACCCATTACAATAGCATCAAATGTTGCTTAAGCTCCACTCAATGTGCTTTAAATGATAAAATGTGGGTGTACAAGCGATAGCCCATGTTCAACAATTCGATGCTCATGTAATCAAGCGCGACTACCATGTACTATCTTTTGCGCTTGTCAAAAGGTTCAGGTTGATGTTATACAATGTAACAATGAGCAGACAAAACATGCCCGTTAGATAACTTACTGTGTCGATTATAAAGGAAAGATGTATTATGTTAATGTTGGTATGAAAAACAAACATGGGAACTGAACTAATATTTACATTAGAGCATTACGTTAGTTAGACGACAACTCAACATGAGCTAAAAACTAGTATACATACTACTTTATACCATGATGTTTAAAAAATGTGACAGATCATGACCTTAACCAACAAAGGTTGAATAAAACGTGTTATGGTGTTTTAATTGAAACATAATGTGCTTTATAACATTTATGAAAACGGTGTTTTTTCATCACACAAACCTTAACTTTTACAAAATTGCTGCTACTGTACACAAAGATAAGATAACATTTCTCCAATGGTCAAGAGTAGGCCGATATGTTCTTGTTATATTATACTCTACATACGTATTATTAAAATTTATTTATCAAACCATTATTAAACAGTTAATTGCTAACAAATTGTATTATTTTACTTTATTCATTATTCTTTTGAGAACAATTGAATATCTAGATCTTCAATATATTTTATCTTGGTTTAACGAGCAATTTTTTAGCAACCATCCTGATTCTGGCAGCCATTTTGGACGCCATTTTCATTTGAGTTTATATAACACATGTTTGCACTTCTTTCTTCATATTTAACATAAAAAAAACAATATAAAAAATATAAAAATACATTCTAATACATAAAATAATGCATATTTATATTTTAAAACAAAAAAGACTGAAAATTGCCGCCATCTTGGACGCCATCTTGAATTTCTCAAAAACCTCAAAGATACCAGCCCGGCATCATTTGGATTCTTCATCAGTAACATGTCCCCTAACAAAAAACAATTTAACATTTACTATACACCTCTTTGTCGGGTTAAGTGAAAAATGGGCTCTTTTCTGCCGGACTAGAGCTAAAATATATAATTTCTTCTTTGCACTCTCAAGTTAAAGCATGTAGTGATATAATACAATGATTTTCACAAACAATTGTACATATTGATTGGTGCGAGTACGTCAACATATAAATACCAACATTCTTATGTTATTTTAACAAGCATTCACCGCGATAACTAGTAATACTATTGTCCCTAGAATTTAACACCGATTCCATAATATGAAAAAGATGTAGTAAAACTTTGAAGTCTTTTTCGTGTAGAAATTTACATACATTTCGATTATATTACTTAATTTCGTTTTAACATTGTTTCTGTGTGTTTTATATGCGTGAGTGTTTTTAGAGTATACCCTTTTTAAACAAAATTTAGTTCGTCATGAACACAATTCGAGCGATGTATACTGCGTTCACCATTTGGGTTAGTCTGTTTGTCGATTGGTTGGGTATCCATGGGGATATCATATTTTTAACAAGAAGGGATTTAACTGATTGTTGTACTTATTTTATTTCATTACAACGAAACAAAAATAGATTATTTTGCCATGGTGCATCTTAACATATGAGAAATTATGTTGTATTTACATAATATTGTTTATTAGTTTTGCTTTTAATTTTCAATCAAGATGATATTGGATTACTGTATATATTTTTGTTTACCCTATTATCGTGTAGGAGTAATTCTGCACTGAGTGTGAGGTTCAGCTATTCATCAACCGGTTTAAACCAACACTGGTTGCACCGTCGCGTGAATATTGTGTATCAAATGTAGTAAGTTTTGAGCATTTACTTACGTAAACTTTGATATACCGAATATACTCAATTCACAGATGGCATTATCGCCATTGATTTGTTTCCATCAAACATTAAAAATGAACGTAACTCGATATAAATTAAAAGAGATGAATGTCCCCCATCTGTGATAAAATATTGTGCTTCAAATCGTCTCCATTTAAATAAATCTGCACACGTTTTATATTTAAAAGAACAAACTAGTAGTGCGTGCCATTATTTATTGTATTATGTAAATATACATTATAAGCCGCCATCTTGGGTTTGCTAAATAACATAACGGCAGTTTTTTCTAAACTGTGCACGCTTGATGAACTCAATTCAGGGAAGAATTTGAAATAATATTTTCTTAAACAAAAGCCAAACTGGAAGACTGAAAGCCACCATGGTAGTTTTGCCGAATTCTGGCGTTTAAGATTTGTTTTATATTGTGAAGCGGAAGATTTACGTATAGTTTTATACCGTGGATGAACATGCGGAAAGTGTTTGACATGAATATTTATTCAACAAAATACAATCCAGTCAACTTCTTGCCATCTTAAATTTGTTCAAGTGCCAATTTTATCGAGCGAGTTTCTTGAACATTTTTACCAGATTTTGATTCAAATCGAAGTAGTTTATCTACGTGGTATTTTTTTAACTTTATTTTCATAAAATTAAAAATTCCAAACGGCCGACTGTTGGTAAAGTATAGATTTCAAATAGCTTTGGATATGAGCATTATTGTACGTATAGTACAAAATATTATTGTATTACACACATATAAGTAGTAGTATATATATATATATATATATATATATTCTTGTTATTGTAAACTTTACTTAAGTAGATTCTAATAATACTTCCAATCTTTTCCGTTTAACTAATTATGTATGATACATACGTGCAAATGACAATAATTTAATTGCTTTATTGATTGGTTAGCATTTGTTATTGTTTTGTTTGAACTTTTGCGGTGGATGCATAAATGAATTCTGTCCTACAGTATATTACAGTATAATAAAAATAGACTCTTCATTAGTGTTTGTGTTTGTTTGTTATAAGCCGAACCAACAACTAACTGAACATAGAAGAAGTATTAACATGATTATTGTTTTCATGGGATGAGTCATGTAAGTTTGAAAGTCAATCTCTTGGAGAATTCCAACTTTGAATTTAAAGTCGTTCTGTATCTTGCCAGATTTAATTTATTACATTTTAGAGAGGCATTAACGGATTAGATGTGTAATTGAACAATTGTTGTTAACATGATCAAAGCCAATTAGATCTTTCTTCAATTTGAAATAATTGTTTAAAGGAAGCTGCACGTAATTGTTACTCGACCCAACTGTTGCGGGCAAAAGAGACTGTAAGTAGTTTTGAACATTGTTTGAGTTCATTTTGTACATAAATATTAGTCTATGTTTGTGTCATCGCTGACTAAGAGTTTCCCATCCTCATTCATTATAAAGTTCTTCTAATGATACTAGACGTGTACATCGGATTATTCGCGCGGCTTCGATTTGGATTTTTTCTAGTTCATCTTTTTCATATTGCGTTCAATTATCAAATACAGCGTCTGAGTACTCAATGATTGGTCTTATAAACGATACATATATTTTCTCGAGTGCTTTTCTATCAAGCATTATTTTTAATCGACGCATTATATGAACTCGTGTCCATGCATTTTCCTTTACAAAGGATATATTTGCATGCCTTGTACAGTCATTGGACATAAGAACACCTAAATGTTTATGGACATCAACAATAGGAATATTAACGTTTCAATGGTGGATGAGTTGGTTTACTAATTATTTTGCGAGAAATTAGCATTGATTTGGATTTTGATGGATTAAAGCATACCAACCATTTTTCAGCCCAGCTGGAAATTGTATTAATGTCTGACTGCAATACGGCTGCAGTAACGTTAGGTGAATTTACGACCATGAAAATACTGGTATCATCAGCGAACAAATTTTTGTGTGCATTAATATCAGAAATGATGTCATTTATATACACTAAAAATATATGTGGTCCTAGAATAGAGCCCTTAGGAACTACGACGAGAATTTTAATAGGGGTTGAATGAGATCTTGGTAATATTACTGTCTATTTACGATCAGTAAGATAATTTGACAAAAACGATAAAAGATTTCCTCGAATGCCTGCATATTGTAATTTGCATATATACCTTTGTGCCATACTTTATCAAAAGCTTTACTTATATCAAAGAATACAACTCTGACCTCAAGGCCATTGTCTAGGGCTCTGCAAAATGTATCATAGATATATGTAAGCTGATTGACAGTGGAGTCACCAGGCAAGAAACCGGATTGAGTGGGTGCAAAAAAATCATTCGAACGCAGAAAATTAAAAATGTGTTAATGTAATATCCTCTCAAAGACCTTCTCAGTAGTATTTAACAGTGATATTGGACGATAATTAGACACTAGGGATGGATCGCCTTTTTTAAAAATTCGGCATACATTTGCACTTTTCCAATAAGAAGGCATTTTGCAAGTATTGAGACAAGAGTTAAACAAATCACACAAGGGGTAGCTTAATTGATGCATGGCCTCTTTAAGTATTCGGTTATCTTTTCCATCGGGACTGGACGCTTTTCCTACATTTAGACATTTAATTGAGTCAATAACCTGCTCCTCTGTTATATGTATAGACTGAAGACTGTTAGAGTTTGCATGGTGCATAGGTGGATGATCATGGTTGCTTTCATCAACTGAACACTGACTTGCAAAGTACTTGTTGAGCATATCAGCTTTACTTGTATCCTCCACTACAAAAAATCCGTAATTGATTGAGAAAATAATTTTACTATAAGATATTTTATACACAATTTCAATTCTTGGAAAAATATATTCTCTAATAAAGCTCTATATTATCGAATCTTAAATAATATGCTTTAATACATAAATAAGCTACACGTATCAATATAGATTAGTTGACAAAACGATAGCAAATGTGTAGGAAAGTCAGCTACATGTAGATAAATACGGGCACATCATCAAATATCAAATAAGTTATACTCTTTACTATTTAGACTCTTTACTGACTGGCAAACAACAGCTATGAAACGTTATGGTATCGATAGTCTTAACTGACATCACACATGTAAGATCCAAAAGCGGTTAGAAAACAAAGCGATATCGGCAGTTTTAATTGACATAAAAGTTATTCTTCATCATAACAGCTGTTTAACAATGTGAAATAATATTATAACGCGAGTCTATACTTATATTACATATGAACCTTTAAAAAAAACGTTTCATACGATATCGGCAATCTATACTCACATTAAAACTTGTAACTTCCCACAAAAGCGAAAATGCAATATGATATCGCCACTTAATGCTGACATCGAACATGTTGCTTACAACAACAGCTATGCTACGATATCACCAGTCTATATTGACATCACCAAAGTTGTATTACCTATAAAAGCTATATTACATTAAGATACTGCCAGAAAATAAAGGCATTGTAACAATTGCTCCACACACCAACAATGTAAGAATATGATATCGACAGTCTCTGGCATCTCAAATATCAATCATAAAAACAGAGTTTACATTATGAAGTAACCTGCCTTTATTTACATCGCAAATGCTACTCCCCACAACAGCTATGCTATACTTTGATTGTGCGCAACTCAAAGCAGCACAATAATTGGGGAGCAGAAAAACACGCTGTCAGTTACTTCCCCATGGCCCCAAACGCCTACTTTGAGATGATAATCCTTGTGAAACAGTTGGGCTTAAAGGTCGCCGTGAACAACAACCATCTACTTGAAAACAAACACAGGCTGCAACCACTGGGAAACTTCTCATTTCTGAGAATTGACGGTGACGTTAAAATCACACAACTGCGCTTGCAGTAAAGTCACAAAAAAACTTTATACCATTCAACAATACATGGGTATGGAACAGTGGATATCGTGTGCATAAACATGCGTCAGACATGTGAATAAACTTATTGGTTGACTGAAAGTTGTTGCCATTTCAACAGACGTTGCACAAGACATTGTTGTTTGCCATTGAAACCGTTTTAACACAATGACGGATGTATCACTGCATGAAAAGACGTATATCACGGACTCCCCCAAGAACATGCTTCTCACCCTTGCTAGTGATGGATCAGTCCTTGCCACCTTCATGCACCCTGTATTGGAATGGCCAATAGGTGTACATGTGTCACCTGCAGGCCAGGTGCTGGTATGTGGAGAGGAGTCAAGCACTATCCTACAGATTGACAATATGGGCAATAGGAAGCTGGTCACTATGGCTACAAAGAAAGACCCATGGTCAGTCTGCTACAACAGCAACAATTACTCAATTATTGTGGGACAAAATGGCAACAACAAGATCATGGTTTACAAAGTGAAATAGCGTATCATTTTTGTATCTGATTTTTGTAATAATTATAATAATAATAATAATAATGATAATAATAATAATAATAATAATAATAATAATAATAATCATAGTAATGATACAAATTACATTGCTGGTAGTCATGTAGTACTTTGTTACAGTGCATTTTGTAAATATATATATGTGTAGGAATCAGTGATTTAAATGACAATAGCTGTTTGTGCTAAAGTTATTTGTTACAATTCAAGAATGAATTTGAAATGTGATTGCTTATATTTTCCTAAAAAGTATGTTATTTCTCATGCTATGTTTAAAATTAGATTTATAAGATGTGTAACAAAGAGATGATTTTTTCTTTAAGTTCTAGTTTAGTGGCTCCAATAGAATTACGTCTATTGAAAACATATCAATTAACAGTATTGGCTTATATAATAAAGCCAAAAATATGTCATTGATGGATAGTTTTCACATTTTAACACCTTTTAAATGATTTTTTATTTTTGTACTGTTTGTATGATTATTTTTTGCTCGTCTTAGCACAACGTTCTCATGGTGAGCTTTTGGGATCCCCTTTTGTCCGTCGTGCGTCGTCCATCGTGCTCTCGTATCTAGGTCGAGTTCGAAACTGGATCATGTAAAAAAACTAGCTCGCCAGGTAAAATTAAAGAAAACGCTTGTTTTTAGAAGTCACATTTATTGTCCAATCTTCATAAAACTTGGGCATAACATCTTAATGTTTTCTCAGCTGAGTTCGAAAATCGTTTCGCTTGGTTGAAAACATGGCCGCCATAGGGCGGGCAGTTTTCCTTATATGGCTATAGTAAAACCTTGTTATCACTCTAGAAGTCACATTTATGGTCTAATCTTCATTTTAATTGGTCAGAACATATGATCTTATGATAGCTCGACAGCGTTCGAAAACGGTTCCGGTCCTTTATAAAAAAACATGGCCGCCAGGGGGCGGGGCAGTTTTCCTTATTTTTCTATTGTTAAACCTTGCTAACACTCTAGGAGTCACATTTATTGTCCAATCTTTATGAAACTTGGTCAGAATATTTGTCCCAATGTTATCTCAGCTGATTTTGAAAATGGTTCCGGCCCGTTGAAAAACATGTCTGCCAGGGGGCGGGGCAGTTTTCCTTAAATGGCTATAGTCAAACCTTGTTTACACTCTAGAAGTCATATTTATGTTCCCATCTACATGAACCTTGGTACGAACATTTGTTCTTATGAAAGATCAGCTCAGTTTGAAAATGGTTGCGGTCTGTTGATAAATATGGCCGCCAGGGGGTTAGGCAGTTTCCCATATATGGCTATAGTTAAACCTTGTTATGATATATCTTATGATATCTCAGCTGATTTCCAAAATGGTTCCGGTTTGTTGAAAGACATTGACCGCAAGGTTGCGGGGCAGTTTTCCTTTTATGGCTTCAGTAAAAGCTTGTCAACACTCTAGAAGTCATATTTGTAGTCAAATCTTCATTTAACTTAGTCACACGATTTGTTTTTATGATATCTAGGCCGAGAATCTTTATGGTTACGGTCTGTTAAAAAATATGGCTGCCACTGGATTTGGGTAGTTTTCTTTATATTGCTTAATAGTTTAACCTTGTTTACACTCTACTTAGAAATTACCATTGTATACTGTGAATGAAAGTTATGCATATTTTGATATTCATGATCTCCATGCAGTCATCTGAATATTTATTCTGCCGATAAGATATACAGTTAAATTGATAAATTGTTTTGTTTCTTCCTGAAGAGGATTATTATGATGATGATTGGTTGGGGATGAAGTGCAACAAACATATATATGCCATCTGAAAACCCTATATTAAAACTTCTCAAATTTTCAAGTAGTAATATTGATTTCACAGACAATTACTTAGGGGAGAACCAACTGTATATAACTTAAATTGTGTTTGACCTCCAATCATGAATGCATGGCTTGTCAGGAATGCACTTTTATCTCTCCAATTGAACCCATTCAGCCACCTGCTTATCAGCATCTAATTAATTCCCTATTGACTGTCCCTGAATTTACAGTTAAAGTAGTATTCACTGGTGCCTTTTGAAATGGTAATGTGATTATTGTGTATTAGGCTTGCAGCTTGAATGCACTTAGTCCCTTAAAATAGGCCCCAGCTAGAAACTCACATCAAAGACCTTCAAACTGATAAGAGTGGAATACAAATTGTTATAGCACACAGTTTATCGACGAGATAGGTAGTTTAGGTTTGATTATCAAAGATTTGTGTTTTAAATAGGATTGATTGTTGTTTTATTTAGAAATGTCATTGCAAGGTGAGTCAGAAAATAGTTCCAGTTTGTTAAAAGCAAATCCCTGAGGTGGATGGCAGATTACTTTTTATTGCAATAGTGAAACATTGGGAACTCTCTATAAGTCACAGTTTAATTCAATCTTACTGAAACATGCTGCGAACATATTTTCCTATAATATCTTGATTTTGTTTGAAAAAGATTCCGGTGCTCTGAAGAGCATGGTTTCCAGGGGCGAGCAAATTTCTTCGTGTGAACCACATGATAATATTTATGTTTCATGAAGTACTTTTATTATTTTGAACACCTTCTCAGAAGAGTTTAGTTCCTTCCGATCTCAGATGAGAGCCTCGGGGCCCATTGCCCTCTTGTTTGAATGGTTAAGGCTGTTGGCAAAAATGCGCGGTCTTAAGTACTGCTACATTGAAATTACGAATTGCGATAATGTTTTTGGACGTGTAAAGGCTAAGAACCACTAAATAATCGATTATTTGTAATTTGAGGAATAATCAGACATTATGGTGAATATTTGTAACATTTATTTTATTTCCTTTTTAAATTTCCAAAAACATTCTGTCTATACCAGCCATGTTAAAATTAACATTAACTTTATGTTATGATAGGAGCGTATGTTAGTGTCAGTCGTTCTTCGGCTAATGTTTGGTGAGATTGATTGTAACATAAACAGTGGTGCATATCATCAATCTTCCTCTTTATTCTCCTCTTGCTCATCATCAGCTGTAGCGACATCATCATCCACATCCAAATCTTCATTGCCATCATCATTAAAAGCCACTATCACAATGATCATCAACATTATCGTCATCATTAAACACCATATATACCTTATGGAAGTATATTTTGTCATTTTTCAAAGACCTATTACCGTACACATGCATTAATATTAGTAATATTTACATGGATCAAAGCGGTTTACTAGCGTTGTGAATGCGTGTCTAAGACTTATTGTGTTGTTTTTTTAATACGCCGCGTCAAGCAAAAATAAGCCTTATGCCAAATGCGACTTGCGTAGGTCTAGCGCAGGCTGTTCAGGAGCTACCATGTCCGCTCAAGCGCCCGAGATACCTTTGCATGACTTTATAGCGCACACGGTACCAGACCAGACTGCGTGAATACATGTGGCATGATACAAATATCCACATGACGTGGCTCGTATGGGTACAGGAGAAGAATGGTGATCCTTATTATGCTGATAATTTACCTTTGAAAACGAGTACATGACAACCATGCAGATAAATGTTATGATGATGAGGTGAAGAAGAAAAACAAGAACAAGAAGAAGAAAGTGGTGATGATAAAGATGATAATTATGTGAAGATAATGGTGACAATGATGTTTATTGAGTTGATGGTATAATGATGTAGAGTTTGAATGTGAATAATGATGATAATGACGGTGATGATGATCATCATCATCATAATCTATATCATCATCATTATGATCATCATCACATCACCCTTATCATCCTTATTATGGTTTGGACGATGATAATGATAATATTTATGATGGTATGTGATGAAAGTGTCGAAATTATGATGTATTAGGCACTACCAAAGTGCGTTCCTGTCCGCTATTTACATGCACCATTGCAACGCACGTTGGTGGTATCCAAAATTAAATCTCACTTTGGTATTAAGTTGCGATGACATCAAATCAAAGAGTTCATAGTTTCAGTAACAAAATATAAATCGGAAGATATTGTCGTTTGTTAATGAAACAGTCAAACGGAGTATCTGGCTAAAATTGATGCACGAAACCATAAAAAGTAGCTTTTGGTCTATCTTCACAAATTATTGTTTGCGTTGCCGCCGTTCCGACATATGTACCAAGAGTTCGTTTTTATCACAAAATGAGTCTTGCGATGATGTCCGTATTATGATACGAAAGTGTTGTTTCAATAGAGCATTTGCAGTTTTCACAAGCCTTCTCACAATTAACATATTTTGTTATTTTATCATATTGCTTTTCACGTAGTTTGTTTGCATATGGCGATCTACATTTTTGTAACATATTTGTTCAGTAATTTTTTTGATGTTTCAAGGGAGACAAATCCGTACATGAAGGCTGTCAACCGAATTACTGACACCGTGGTTTTCAGATTAACGTGAGTGAATTTACAAACGTTCGTCCAGATCTATACATATAAATAAATGCTTATCATTTAAAAATACCAACCGAATCTAATGTTATGCACCCTCATATTAAAAAGAGTTGTCGTAAAAGCGACAGTTTCTATAGTTCAACTACAGGTGCATTAAATCTTTTAACGTACATATTTTGTCATCTAATGTGATATTTGTTTGATGTTCTGATGAGTTTGATATAGACAATATGATCAAACAAATTACATCTTAAATGTGCATTAACAAAGAAAAAGGTTAATTGAGATATGTTTAAAGAAAAAAGTCAACATCTATTGAAATAATCATTTTTGTAGACGGCCTATCCTACTGTAGGACTTCGTATTTGTCTGACCGGTACGGGTCGCCAGTAAAAGAAAGACTGCGATTTCGTGCATTCCGTGGCGGAGGAAGTCATTGACAAGCGGAAAAAGACTTCAGTAAGGGACATTACTGCGTATGATATATTGGTACTTCCTGCGGATAATGGTTATAGTTGATTGCTCTTGTAATATACCCTTTTCAGTCAGGTAATGAAAATATGAGGATTAAAACTAACAAGTTTAATTTGCATCATTGAAGCTATTTTTTACATTATTAAAACTATTTTCATGTTCAATGAAGCTATGGTATATGCTTGTAAAATACTTCAAAAAACTTGATTTACGCCTATAACTATTAAAATGGAATATGTTTAGTTTAGTAAATTATTCTATATGAAACTTTTATGAATTAAGTTGCAATGATGTCTACGACATGACGTAAGAAAACAATATTGTTATACGTTTATTTATGTATCTTATTTTCTTTAAACATGTATACCTTTGAAAGATATACTTTAAAAACTTTAAATATGGCAACACATCCCACGCGGGAATTTTGTCATTACCTTTATTTGAACTGACAACATTCAGGCGACCAAAGCAGACGCTATCGTTACGGAGAAGCGTTACGTCGACTTCCTGGATATCCTGCTATACGAGACGGGGAACGGACTTACGCGCGTCGAGATCCGTAACGAGGTCGACACCTTCCTGTTCGAAGGTAAGGTATTGGATAGTCAAGGGGATGTGAATGTGAGATTGAAAGCCCCCTTCACAAATGCTGAAACAATAAACTGCAGAACTTGTTTTGTTTATATTTTCTATCTACGCGGAAGCGCATGATGCTTCTGTGGTAAATCGAGTTTGTAAATAAATTTCGAGAAAACTAAATGAGTCGTGTTCTGAGAAAACTGGGCATAATGCATGTGCGTAAAGTGTCGTCCCAGATTAGCCTGTGCAGTCCGTACATGTTAATTAGGGACGACACTTTCCGTCTCAATTGGATTTTTGCAAAGGAGAGACTTCATTTAAACGAAAAATTCATAAAAGCGGAAATTGTCTTCCCTGATTAGCCTGTGCGAACTGCACAGGCTAATCTGGTACGACACTTAACGCACAAGCATTATACCCTGTTTTCTCAGAACACGACTCATATAGTTTTCTCGAAATTTATTTATTGAAAAAGCGCCATATTTATAAAAGTTCCAATAAACGAAAGCTTAACAAAATTTAATTGAATTTCTCCTGTTAAGCATTCATACAGTGATAATTGGTTGGCCGGTTATAATATCAATTATATATTCTGTTCTATAAATTAAAGCACTTTATTTGATGCTTTCCGATTGGTTAGAAATATCAGTGAATTAAAACAGATTTTTCACTGTTTAAAACAGTGAAAAATAACAGTGAAAAGTATCTGAACCCCAAATCTTACAAAGGTCGATTCCTCTGCATTTAATGTTTATAAATACATTCGGATAAACTTTCCTTGAATATATTGGTCATTTGTAAGCATTAAATAAAAAGATTTTTTTTTGGATTTGGTGGAAGATCGATTTATATACACTCGTGATCATAGGTAAAATATATTTCACTGCGCCACTCGTGAAAATGTAATTTTCTATGATCACTCGTGAATTAAAATCGATTTTCCACGAAATCCAACAAATATCCTCAATGTAACTGATATGTTTATCGTTTTCGCCTTTGCGGTAGCAACTCTATCACATTGAAAATAGATCTAAGTAAAATACTTGTTATTCGAATCTCAACGGACCCATGTTGTAAAAACTATATTAGCATTCTGGCATACGATTTAGTGTAAGAAAAATTTGACAAGTGACGAAATATTTGCCAAGCGTTTACTCTATGTTAAAATAAAATGAAAAAACAACAGTACATGTATATCTTTATTTGATTCCCCTACCGAGTGTTTGCATTTCTTCCCTGTGTACTGATACCCCGCCATCAGCGGTGCTTAGCAAACAGTGCACAGTAAGCCATTAACTTTACTGAGAAATAATAGATAAAGCGAATTTAGTTTATGGTAGATAAGTGCATGGAATTGAATATCTTACGGAAGGGCCAGGCATTTCTTTGAAAGCCATAAAACGACGATAACATATAAGAAACCCTTTTTTGAACAGATACATTTTATCATTGTCAGTGTATAGATCAGGTTGCATACAATTCCAGTAGCTAAACTAAATGCTCACATGATAAATTATGGCGGCAGTCAATCATAAAGTGGTATTTTATTTCGTCAGTTATTTTATACGAGCAATGTTCGAAACCAGTCGAAACTATGCGATGAGGTTTATGATTTATAGTTCAAAGCATTTATCACAGACCACGACACGATCGGAAGCGCTATTTCCTGGATCCTGTACTCGCTGGCACAACATCCGGAGTACCAGAGCAGATGTCAACAGCAAGTGGATGCAGTGCTCGCCGGCCGCGATACCGACGACATCGAATGGTGGGGATATCATTTGGTGGCATGCATTCCACACCTTTTCTTGTAACATGCTTTAGTGATCGACCTATATTTGCGTTAATTTCTTTATTTTTTACTAAACAGCAACTCACAACATCTTTTTTCGTCGAATTTTATATTGATCCGCCAGATACAAATAACGGCGCGCTCGCGAGGTCATTTTGTTATTAGTTATAGTAACGATATGTAATATAAGGTATTTCAATTATATGACGATCTGTACAAATGACGTTTTTGAAGTGGTGAATTTTGACATAATTACTTAAAACTCTCAATAACTTTAGATTTTTTAAATTTAAGTTCCGATCTACAGAAACTTGAGTTTTTAACCAAGTGTATCAAAAAGGGCATGCGGCTTCACTCACCAGTCCCGACCGGATCCCGAACGTTTGAAGAGAAACTTAACATTGGGGGTCGCGTCTTACCCCCGGGCTGCATGGTTCAGCTCAACATCTGGGCTCTGCATCATATGGAGAAATACTGGGGCTCGGACCACTGGGAGTTCAAACCGGAGCGATTCGCACCCGAAAACATCGACAAGATAACTTTTTACCAGTTTGTTCTATTTTCGGCCGGAAATAGGTAGTATACGTCTTACAAAGTATTCAATATTTTCTGGCAAATTATACGTGGAGTATACTTCATGTTCAAATATTTTTTCATTTTCCAAAATATGTTTCCGAGAAAGAATTGAGTAGACAGGAAACGTCTGGGTCGGTCTGGTTTTAAAAACAACAACAACAGCAACAACAACAAACTATATATGCCTTATTGCTTTGTTTCTTGTGTGGTAGCTTGAACCTCTGGATATGGAGTTATTTTATTTGAAATGTAATATTTAGCTTGGTACATGTATCTTTTGGTTGGTATATCCTCACCTTTACGCTGTTGTAAACCACGAAGCTCCGTCTGTTTGAATATCAGACAGTTTAACTTTATACTTTTGTGTAAGGCGTTTAATTAACTACATGAAGGTAGGCCTGTCGTATGTCTTTAGGAACTGCATCGGGCAGCACTTCGCGATGAAAACAGAAAAGGTTATCTTAAGCAAACCACTGAGAAAGTATGTGCAAAACATGTCACCAGAGCAGATGTCGAAAATTTTATCAAGTTCCGTTGTATATCGAATTAAAGGATGTCAACTAATAGCATACTGTAACTGAAATGAGCAACACTATCACGCGCGGTTGTAAGTATCACAAATTAGTGAACCCAGCATTTCAAATTGTTTCAGAAAATTATGATCGTTGACCTGGTGTGATTTTGATGCACATCAAGGATGACTTTGGTTTTGTTGTTTTTGTTTCACAAAATTGGAAGTCGTTCGAATTTTGTACTGGTGTCTAAGAAAAAAAATGAATATAACATGTTTGGATACTGTAAAAATGATTTAAAGACACATTCTCAACACAATCGTTTGAATGCGTAATTTTCAATTTAAATATGTATTGCTGTTAATTTTCATCGATGGAATTACACCCAGAGTAACAAACTAACAAACGGCTGTATAACACTCGGCGCTTTAATTGTTCATATAATATTATATTTCAGTTTCACGTCCACTCTTGATCCTGATCACGAGGTGAAAAAGCAATTGTCTTTAGTGATGCGAACGGTCGACGGCCTATTCATGTTCGGAGGCAGTCTACAGTTGTTTAGCCCTATTTGCGCATTTGCCCCGGTCAATTTCCTGAATTTAAGGTGTATGGCCTAAACAAAATTGTTTTTGACTCGAGAAGCTGAAATGTAAGTATAAATGGTCAATATTCTAGTAATTTCACTTGTTTTCAGTAATTCGAAACTAAGTTACCTGAATTTTTGTCAACAACAAAAACATGCAAAGTGAGAAGTAAACACATGTACTTCCTGCTTGAAGCAGTCGGCATTTGACAGATTCAACGGTGGGTTTAAATAAGTTAGCAGTCCAAAAAAGGTTAATGGTAATGACCCATTTTGTTTGGCTTAGTTGAAAGCATTTGCTGTGATAGTGCAAAGCATGTTGTCGACTGCGTGCGTATTGTTACCCGGAAAGATAAATGTGCTTGCCGGGTTTATCTAAAAATGGTGTTTTTACGTGCAATTTCCGAGACCACCGAAAAGGTCTATTTTACCTCAGATATGAATTTAAAGAGCATTTTCTGCATTGTTTTGTGCTTTATTTTCAAGCTGTTGATGAGCTGCACTGAATATTGTCTGAATCTATTTTCAGGTTGTGACTGAAGGCCTTGTTTTGAGGGTGTTTTGCAGACCAGTTGTTGTCGGCCTGGGGATTTTCGAGAAAAACTGTATACTGCTCCCTTAATTCGCTGAGGGACGGAGTCCCTGAGACGCTTGGACGGTATGCGTGGACGCTTGGCGAGTTCAGCGTCAAAAAGGCGCTTGTATACAGAAACTGGGATGCTTTGTTTATTTCAGTTAGGGCTCCTGTTGAGAATTATTGATCTACATTTTTATTTGATTATTAATAATGTTGTTTTTAAATGATGAACGTGGCTTATCAACGTGTTAATGTGAATCGCACAAAATTAATAATCAACATGGCATTAAGAGCAATTATTGAAAAATTAACTGAGCGAATTATTGTCAATGGTCTTACACTAACCATCATATTCGCCCTATATAGTTGAGGTATCACATGTGTAACAAACTGTTAAAAGTGGGAGTAAGTTTATTTGATGTATGTATATGGTGTGACAATTATGGAATAATAAATACCAGCGTCATTTTTCAATTATGCATTTTCAGTTATTTGCTTTGCAACCTACTAGTATTATTTTGTATAAACCTTATTGAGATTTAGTTAAGATGTGTTTAGCTGTTTATGTATTTCAAGAAACGACCAAATATAATTACAATTATTCTTTTTATTCTCAACATGGAGTCTGGGTGATAAAGTGAATAAATTGAATTTGTGTTAAATGCCAATTAATCAAATAACTAATATTTTATTCAATTTAACCCATGTATGCCTAGCGTCTAGAAAAAAGGCATTGGCAAACAGCGTAGACCCAGCTGGGACGCCGCATGATGCGGCGTCTCATCAGGGTCTGCGCTGTTTGCTTAAAGGAATTTCTGTAAGAAATATTATAAATATAGAAATAAATATACTAGACATCCCTAATTTTGGACATAAATTGATCCAATTAAAAGGATGGGAGAGTCCACTAGGCTTAAATGCGTTAAATGTAAGTTAGAAGCAATTTACCAAGCTGTCTTTCATCGTGCTACTATGTATCATGCGGTCGCATTCATAAAGAACAGTTCCTGCACGTTTTATTGTTTAGTGGAGAAGTAGGTAAAGGACTTCGTGCGCTTTTGTTCTTAAGGACAAACGGATAGAAATATATCAATTTGAAAAACCCAATATATTAAACTTATGAGTATAATATTATAGGTTCTCTTTTCTAGACCAGTAAGTCCGCCCACGCGCGTCTGTAATCACGAGTTTAAATAAAAACATATTTTCTGTATTAGAATAACAAGTGGGCAAAAACATTCTACAAAGCAGGAGTTTGAGTTAAATAATTCTATTTACCTGCTGTTTTATTATTTTTTTAGAAATAATACCAATTAAATTAAAGAAATTAAAGCAATGAAGCCCGTCGGGTTAAATAAAATTACAAAAAATCGTGGATGTAAAATTACCAATTTATTGTACAAAAGTGCACGAAATGTATCAATTAAGAAAAAAACACGATTGATCATCCAACTCAGGTAGGAATTCGCTTGTCATAGCAGTGGTTAGCTCGAGAGGTAACCGAGGAGTGAGGTCATAGCAGTGGTTAGCTCGAGAGGTAACCGAGGAGTGAGGTCATAGCAGTGGTTAGCTCGAGAGGTAACCGAGGAGTGAGGTAAATGATACAACGATGCGAGTTGTTAGGATAATTGTGACTTGCGCTTGTTTGAGTGACTGTTATTGGCGCATAGTTTAATAATATTAAACACAGTACAAATTTAACATAAAAGACCAAATAAATTGCTTTTACAGAATATATGTTTATGATACAAATGGTCATTATCGCACATCAAAATCTGTCATCAGAATATTTTAATGAGTAAGTTTTATTTGAGTATCGAACTAAACGGCACTGATATCTTATGGTTTTAGGCTGTTATCTTAAGGCTATGTGGTTAAGACGAGTTTTTGGCTGTGCTTTTCGTTGACAAAAATGCAGATCGCGTCATATATCCGAACGATATTAATTACATAAACAATGTTCCTTTTACAAAACCAGAGGCCTCCAACATCGTCCGCCTTGACGAAGCACGTGGGCACGAGATTTTGCTTGCAGTCAGTCACCGCTGTGAGAACGCTGCAGCCACCACCGACCACTCCGTCTGCATTCACATTGGTCTATACGGGGCTCTCTCCCTTTACCATTCTAACGATAATCAGTACTCGGAATATAATTATATTATAATGAAGATGTTGCGAGCAGATCTTCATGTAAGGGTACATATATTTTGCTACAATGCAATAAAATGCTTACTAGTTTATTATTACAGTGAGTGCGTTACAAAGTCCATTAACCCATTTATGCCCAGTGGACTTTCCTATCCTTCTAAATTGGATCAATTTATTTCCAAAATTAAGGGTGTCAAGTATATTTATGTCTATTTTTAGAATATTTCATAAAGAAATTCATGTAAGCAAACAGCGCAGACCCAGATGAGACGCCGCATTATGCGGCGTCTCATCTGGGTCTTCGCTGTTTGCAATGTCCTTTTTTCAGGACGCTAGGCATTAATGGGTTAAATGGTATTTTCATGTATAAATACAATTTGAAAAGGTCAAATTTTTGCGATCATAATAAAATAAATACAGCATGCCCTCACATGTTTAAATGTATGCTAAGTTATATTAGTTGCATTGATAACAATGTACCAAGCTTTAATAAAGTGATATTATGCGCATTTAACACTATATGCTATGTTTATAGGTGTCTATCGCGACCGTTGTTTAGTTTTGGTGTTTTCACTTCATATACACTTATATTTGTTAATGCAGTATCAACATACTAAAAAAATATCCCTGAAAGAGAAAAATAATGCATTTTAATACCAACCGTACTTTCCTTTTGACAAATGACGACAGAAATGATTCGATGTACGATGTGAATCTAAATTAAGTTTTAGTACAGATTCGTTCATACGACACACGAACACTAACTCCGATCCTAATACAAAGATAGTTCCGCTCGGCTTAGAGGAATGTACAGACATGTAAAATATCGAATATAACAACTGGTAGCAAGATGAGTTGCAGATAATTGGTCAGTTACCACATTTTAACTAACTCTTTTGACCTGTTAATTCTTTTCAGCTCAATTCAACAGTGAAAAATGCCCAAAATATCACTTTAATTTGCTCAATCCGCCACAGAAATCGCAACATCGTAATTGGTTGCATGTAGTTTGTACACTGAGGTTATGGATGCGTACATCTTAATGATCGCTTCATGTCAATAATTTCTTTTTCTGCATTTAAATGTATCTACAAGATATTTGCAATTTTATAAGGTCTTTAAAAATGTGATCCACTATTCTAACCGACACTTATAGTTTGCGCACACCCTAATATTGTTTTATATGTTGTGTTTTTGATAGACTTTGCTTCATTTGGACACATTCGGTAAATTAACGTTTAAATCTTACTGAACATATACAACGAATGTTTAACATCCAGTTGTGAAGCTTCTGTCAGGTAATACCCTCAAAAGGAGATGTGTCTACTGAAGCATAACGTTAAACAAAAAATGCCTATATGTCTACTAATTATTGTGGAGATTTTAGTGAAAACACACACACACAAATTTTAATGCTACAACGTATCACGAACACTTAAAACGTAAACAACAACAACATCACGGTTACCATTAAAACGCTATTTTGCATCACGTCTGCTACTATTATTAAGGCATAACTTGCCCAACTCTTCTTCTGTTTACATTGTACTTGGGAAGCGTGATCATTAATATTGTAATTCGTATTTATATTTTGAACAGGATAACGGGTTTGTTATAATTCCGTCCAATGTAATTTTGACCCACGTTGTGCAAAAGCGGGTCTTATCCCATGTGCGACATGCAACGCTCAAGACCAGCCTGTGCAGTCTTGTCAGCGGCTACCGTTTTCGTTATAGTAATGTTTCTGAGGTCTCATTAGCGGTCAATGTAGCTTCTGCCAAGAACGCGCGAACACGCAGGCTGTTCTTGAGCTACGCTGGTCATATGGCAGAAGACCTATGTTCGCATGACGCGCATTATTTCATAGTGCGACCATATGGACTTCATTTCAGGAAAAGTAGTTTAATTTTAGAATAAAACATGCATGAAATTCTTCTTTTCGTAGCGGCTAAAATCGCTGCAGCGCAAACATTGTCCATATCAAATGTATATCAAAATTCACACTGGAGTTTCTTACCTTTTGGGCTAAACGGTAAATATTTGTTTAACTCGAGCGATCTGTCGTTATAAGATCTTTGATCCTACGTGATCTAGAATCACAATGCACACTACAGCGATTGGGGAGTTCATTATTACGTTTATGTGTTTGTATCTATTGCTGACAATTGTGTTCACATAAAATGCACCAATATAATCATAATAGTACGCCGTTTTCGCGTCGTGCATTCTTTTCACTCATGATCAGTTATGATTTTGATGTTGCCTTAAATATAGAAAACAGTCATTTGACAGGTAAAATCACAGGGAATTTATTTTTTAAATCCATGTGGGTAATAGCAGGAAATTCCCAAAACATTGCGTGAGAAGTTACTCTGATCTCAATGTTGATATCAAGATGCGGTGAGCCGTAACGTTTAACCTTGAACGGTAAATGCACATCTGTTTCGCCTGTGTCATGTACATTGATTCACTTCAATGAGATACGATGATAAGTACTTTTAATTTTATTTGAAAATATTTTATTTGGAATATTCAAATCAAACCGATGATGCTGAGGTCAATAGCCATGCGATCAAGAACGACCAACAGGTTTGCCACTTGATTGCCGATTAACGAAAATAGCGTGACGGTAAACCAGAATAACAAATACGTGCTATTGCAGATGATTGTTGATTGACAAAAAGAAATAATGAATAAGAAAATAGAGTCATATAAAAACACCTCGAAAATGTTTACTATAATGATAAATATATTTTACTTAGAAATGAATACATTACATGCCATTAACGGCGCTATTAACGGAAGTAATTTATAAATTGAACCGATCAATGACTCACCGGTGAGACTTGAAAATCCAAACCTGGACAATAAGCTTTGTAAACAAAGTGGAGAAATTTTTCGACGTCGTTTGAGGATATTTTTTTGGGATTCCAGTTTCGTGTTTATATCTCGGTAGTTGAGGCGTGCGAATAAGAAATGGCTATTTTTAGATTTTGTTAACGGTGATAAGAAAGTAACTATGAACACACAGATCTTAATTATTGGGTGTTCTTTTAGCAATCTCGTTATTCATTTTGTCATGGGGAATCTGATTTGCATATTTAATTAAATGAGCAATGAGCGTTATCGATTGTGCAAGAATATTATATTTGTCAAATCGAGGTTGCTACGAGGTTGTTATGGTTTTCGTTAAACCATTTGTGCAATCATAATCTCCGATCGATACATAGTTTTTCCCATGGAGTCACCTCGACATGTCACTCAATTTGTCATAGTTGTGCAATAAAGTATTTGTTGTTCCTGGTGAAAAGCAGATAAAGGTTGTTCGGCACACCCAGTTGATGTGCTTTTAATTCTCAAAATTCTCAAAAAACATCATCATCACCATCATCATCATTATCATCATGATCATCGTCGTCGTCGTGATCATCATCGTCATCATCAACGTGATCATCATTATCGTCATCATTATCGTCATCATCATCATCGTCGTCATCATCATCATCAACGTAATCATCATTATCGTCATCATTATCATCATCATCAACATCATCATTATCATGATCAATCATCATCATCAAAAATGGTATCCAAAAATCAATCTTACTTTGGTATGCACCGTATCTCACAACCGAAGATAGGTTGACACCAAACAAAAGTGACATTGTCATTTGTTTATTAAACAATGAAACGGAGTATATGGTTTAAAATTGATGCATGAAACCATAACAAAGGAGTTTCGCGACATCGAACCTTATTATCAACAACTTTAGTAGCATATAGACATCATGTTCAAAATTATACATGCACAATTTCGAAGTATTAAGCATAAAATAGGCTTTCGAAATAAAACAGAAACGCTTGATATATTTTTCAATTTTAATTGTAGAAAAAAAAGAAAAGTGTATAAAATCTATAAATCAAACATAGAAGGTTTATTTATAGTGTGTGATTGCAAATCGATCAGAAAAATCAGATGGAAATTAACGTATGCTATGACTTAGGACAAAAAGACAAAGACAGTATAATTATGTGCGAGTTACGTTGTGAAACAATTAAACAAATCGTAGATTTGTTGTTTCCGTTTTAAGCCATTTTGTTAGACACTCATAATGGCCTCGTACAGTACAATTGAAATAGAACATTGTTGATAAGCAGAATTAAGGTTAGCAAGTTTTCTGTCCTGTATTGTTCCATAAGTTACAACTACGTTAGTAGGGGCCTTAGCTAATAAAATAACTCCTTAATTTACCGTTTCCTTATTAATTGCGGAATGCTACATATAAACTTGTGGTGTTGTAACATAAATCGAATCGTACCAACTGCTAATTAAAAACACAACATGTATGACTTCATAAATAAACACATTTAC
Organism: Dreissena polymorpha; assembly: GCF_020536995.1. Taxonomy (NCBI): domain Eukaryota; kingdom Metazoa; phylum Mollusca; class Bivalvia; order Myida; family Dreissenidae; genus Dreissena; species Dreissena polymorpha. The sequence goes on along the minus strand of NW_026273325.1, from coordinate 472,353 downwards.
CGCACTGAAAGGAAACAAAACAAAGCACTGAACTAACAGCATGGCAAGCCGAGCACATAAAACCATTGTCAGTACTGTAGAAAAATAAGCGTTACTTTTGTATAATTTTTAAATGACGCTCACTTTTCAGCCATACCAGTAAGAAAGTGATGAGCGTTTATTTCCTTTTAAAAGTCCCTTTATATCTCGACTTTACTAGCTGCTAATTTTCTTAGAAGTGCTCTAATTAGGTCACCCCGCTAAGAAATTTCGCAACGAGTAAAGTCGAGATATAGAGCGAATATTAACACGAAATAAATGCTACATGTAGTTTTACTTTCTTGCTGATATGGCTGGAAAGTGAGCGGCATTGAAACAAATAAAAAAGACATAAAGGGTATTGACGTCGCCACCTTGATTATAACCCCTCTGTAAATTACGCGATAACAGTCAACAATAACCGAACATCTTTCGGAAAGGTGTCACCGGACATTCTTTCGGAAAGTCAATTGTACAACTCGTATGGATCGGCAGCGCTCGTGTAAACGTAAACGTTGCCCGCCATTCGTCGCTATCCGGACAGTACGTATACATAGTCCCCTCATGTTCCAGACAGCCGTCCGTCCGTACGCCTCCTACGATATTCAAGTGTCCGTTTTTCTCAAACATTGAGAAATGCTTACGCGTGTACGGCTGTTTTGCACACGTTTCTGATTGGTCGCTTTGTGGACAATACCTGATCATTTCACCGTTTTCCATTGCTATGTAAATTTTGTCCTTGACAACGACTGCCTGACCACCTGAACAGTCGAATGGCAGATCGCGCAGTTTAGAGACCGTGTTTTTGGTTGTATCTACCACTTGAACAGACCAGACGTGGTTTCGGATTGTTTTCCCGCCAAAAATAAAGATTTTGTCTTTATACACGGCACTGGATGCATTGTGCACGGATATTTTCAGCGAAGTATTTAACTCTGTGCAATGTCCAGTTTCAACCTCACATTTTTCGATGACGCCACAACCTTTGCCTCCTATGACGTAGACCGCCTTCTGCAGTGGAACGAACGCCATGATGTGCTTGTAATGGGTGTTTTTCAGATGAGCGAATCGATTCCATTTATTTTCGACCACGTCGTACCGGAAGAGCGACTTCTCGTGCTTTCCACTTCCGCCGAAAACGAACACATATGGGCATTTGTTCACATAAGCTGTGCACGCGGTAAAACCGGTGCCGAATTTCGTTAATTTCTTCACCCCAATCTTCTGAATTTCTCTGGCACTCCGGATGTCCAATACCAGCACGTAACCTTCGGTCTCGTTAGAGTTCACGTCTTTGGGAAACATTATCTGGTATCGCGGCACCTTAAGGTCAGTGTCCTTATGGTAGAGATTGGGGTTGTTGTTCACTGAATTCCTCTTATCGATCAACGACTGACACACTAGGCACACGCGCCTGTCACTTTCCATACCACATTCTTGAATAAACTTATGACACACATTTTCCAATTGCTTATGATTCAAACGATTGGCAGACGCCAAATAATACTCCACGTTTTCGCGACATAGTTTTAAATCCGTTCTGTCACCACTAGAGAGAAAGTTTGCCAGCCCCTGTTTACCCTTTTCTATGAGTTCTGACCCTGTTGAAATGGTGTCACGGTTACCGTTTTCATCATCGGTAGCTGTCTCTAGAGGTGGCGCTGTTGCGATGATAAGGGTGGCGTTGCTGGTGTCCCAAGACCCAAACGTGGGGGCCAGGTCAATCGATGGGAGGTGCGGGTAAATACAAGTATAACCCTGCTGAAATCCTAGCGCTGTCATCATGCGGATTGTATCTGGAAACATAAAATTCACATCCGTCGATCAACATGAATTGCGTACTCTAACTTACTTTTGTTGTCTTAGAGAGCACGGAAGACATACTTGACTTTGCTTTGCTAGTCCTTTCCTGGTTAAGGTCAAGGGTTTTTATCATTGGGCAAATTACGGTCGGGATAATACTGGATTTTTTTCGTGACTGTTAAACCTCATCAGCAGTAGAAAATACTCTCGTGGATAAATGAACGGGAACAGAAATGAATGGTCTCCTACACTATTCCTTTTTTCGGCAAAAATCAAATTTCCCACACATTCGTTATCTGCGGTAGCGTAATGGGGTTTTATTGTTAGCGTGGGGGAATTGAAATCGGAGCAATAAAGAGAGATAAAGAGAATGAACAGACCATGAGTAGCGTTATCCGTTACCCAATCAAATAACATGCCGCTCTTATTTCTAATTTCGATTGGCGGATGGTACAAAATACCACTCGGTTACCATGTATACAATATTCACCGCCAACTTTGAATACTTAACAGTGTTAACAAAATGAGATTGAGCTCATAAACATTAACTTGCCACGTACTCGATCCGATTCTTTATTTCAATCGTTTAAGTATCATATTTATCGCAACTGCATTTAATTATATGAATAACATTTGTTTTAAGTTCAAATGGTTATACATACTAAATGTTAATAATTTAAACAATAGTTTGTGTACACATTGATGAGTTGACAGGTTGAAAAGTGAGCTATATAAAACCATATTCTATAGAAGTGTCAGCTGAAAAGTGTGCGTATGTTCTCATATCGAATACTTTATTTGCGGTAAATTAGCGCCGTTGTTGTTAGGTTCGTTATCTTAAAGACTACCAATTTAAATTAAAAAAGTAATGCCTACCTTTAAATAGTTAGTTTAAACCTATTATTTTAGCTCGATTGCATAGAAAGCCTACGGCTTATTTGAAACGCTCGCGAGTCCGTTTCCTGGGATTAGAACAAGTACTTGGCGTTTATGGGGGAAATCTAAAGAACGCTCCCACAGTTGGGATCATACCTGTGACCTCCCGATCGCTAGGCGGACACCATATCCACTACACCACTGCGAACTTCAAAATCTTTGTAAAAATGCTAAATACCTTTTGATAATGAATCAATTAATTTAAAACAACAAAACTAACCTCATTGTATTTCCCAATGCGTTTTAAAACAATTTGTATTCCATATATCAGTCACCAAGCAGCAAAGGTAAAGTGTGCTATTTAAAACGTTGTTTAGCTTCAGAATAAGTGTTTTTTGGTCAAAATGCTAAATACATTTAACCGCTCATGTCGTTACTTTTAATCGCCTTCTTCCGGTGTACAAGTTTTCGCCAACAAATATGCAAACAAAGGGTTTACATTGCCCTGTTATCTGTGGTGAAATAGTTCACCTTGATAACGATTTTGCCGCAATTTTCAAAATTTTGTAGTTGTGTTTATGTAACATATTTAAAAATCGTTTATCATGATGCAAATAGCATATTCACGTGTTTTCAGCAAATATGCATACGTTTATACTTGTATGTTATTCATTGTATTTATATTCCAATAAGATATTAGAAACAATTATACCTATAAGTATAAACGCTGTATCCGAACATTGAGTTTCGACATATTTCTAAATAAATTCAGTTGTTGTAAAAATCCAAGCGTGTTAACTCTTAAATAAAAATTTACAAATCTGCACAACAAAACTCGCTTTTGAAATAACAGTATTGATTTAATGTTTTAAGACAGTCATATGTACTATATACAAGCGTTAAAACACGAAGTCAAATATTACCTTTTGAAACAAAATCCGATACCTTTCTTTGCAGACCATAACAACGCGAACACAAAAAAAATCGCTTACATGGTAAGTATGATTAACTCTGCAAGCACATGTATAGCATATTGACACCGTTAAAATATGAACAATAGTGCGCCATTCACATGACGTGTAAGCTGTCACTTGGTTCGTTATAACGTTGTGTATTCAAAGTCACTTTCATAGCCTGCAGGTGGTCAATTGCTCTGCCATTTGACGTGGATGTTGCAATCATTTCAGCAAGTGTCGAATGAAAATAAAACAGTGGCCACATTATTAACCCATTTATGCCTAGTGGACTCTTCCATCATGCAAAATTGGATCAATTTGTTTCCAAACATTAGGGAAGTTTAGTATATTTATTTCTACATTTAGAATATTTTTTACAGAAATTCCTTTAAGAAAACAGCGCAGACCCAGATGAGACGCCGCATCATGCGGCGTCTCATCTGGGTCTACGCTGTTTGCCAAGGCATTTTTTCTAGACGCTCGGCATAAATGGGTTAAGACAACTCATTATAATTCTTTCGAATAATCGGTTAGAATAATAGTTTTCTATAAGTTTATACGTTATGATTTCAAAATAGAAAATTTGCCCAAAGGATTTATCATTTTATTAAAACCTTTCTTACTCATGACGTTGGAACAGTAGGTTCTTTATTTTAAAGCTGTAACTACAAAACATAATCAACCAAACGATGATACTGAAATATGGGACGCAGCCAAAAATAAAAAATGTCAAACGTCAAATAAGCATTTGGTTTTGAATATCGAATTAAAACGATTGCTAATTTGCTGTTTTACTTCAATTAAAAAGGCATTTGTTTGGACAAATTACTGACCTTCATTAACCGTATATCTGTCTGAATAAGCCTGCCTGTTCAGTTTTGAGTGATTTTCGTCTGTTTATATAATGCATTAGTATCGCCATAAAACCATATAAAGCTGTTACGATACCACTTAGGATAACTGACACTCAATAAATAATTCAATACAAATATTATTTATGCGCAGTTTTAAGAAAAACTCTGATATCAATAAAGCATTGACCTTCTATCAAAGGGAATCCGCTTAACCCGCCAGGTGAATGCAATTATAGGTTATATAATCGGATTTGAATTATGTAGTAAATTGAAATCGTTCAGTTCTTGGCTTAAATGATCCAAATATCAAATGTAATTTCAGTTTTAAGGGATTAAGTCACAAATAGTTTAAATGAATGTTTCCCGTCTGTTTATCATAGATTCAACAAAATAAAAGAATACACTGTATATTTGAGAGCGAAATAATACTAACACGAAGATTCTTAATCAAATTCAGTTTGTTTACAAAAAATCATCATATGAAATTGATAAACTTATAAAGCGTTACAAACGCGAAACGATTGAATAATTTGGCAAGTTTCTTTTTTTTGTGTAAAATTGCTTCAATGCGCGAATCAGCATCATCGCCATCATCATCATCATCATAATCATCATCATCATCATCATCACCACCACCATCATCATCATCATCATCATCATCATCATCATCATCATCATCATCATCATCATCATCATCATCATAATCATAATCATCCTCATCTTAGTATTATTATTATTTTAAATAGATAGTGTGGATACATAGGATTTTTTTATATAATTTAATTCCTTAAATTATGTTTGTACAATATAATAAATAATAGTAAATATAAATGCAAAGTGAATCTTGTTAACAATTGCACGAGTATTAAACCATACCTTATATTAAATCATAGTAATATTCTATCCGGCTTCGTTCTTTGTCTCAACCTTTTTATCCAATACACAAAAAGATCAATGTTTCGCTTTGTTGCACAAGCTATCGTCAGAAACAACATCTGCTTCTGATTATCACAAATTGCAAAGCGAATTTAAAATATCACCTAATACCCGCCGACTATATACACCACCGACACGCGCAGGGATTTTATTCAATCGCGTGGCTCTATAAATAATTAGTTGAGTTGGGAACGAGATGGGCGCTTTCGCTCGTATTTGTGGACTATTGATTCTTTTTACTCCGGGGGTCACTGGTTCTAGCCCTGGTACCGGCTACATTTATTTCCTTTTTTTAATTTATTCTTGATTTTTTATTGGAGCTTTTAAAATTCAATGTTTCCATTTATCAATATAAAGCATTTAATGACAAACTTCAAAATATGCCAAAATCTGTGAAAAGGCCCCTTTAAATTCCAACTGGTGTCAATGTTTGAACATTATCGTCTGGAGATTGTCTTATAATGTATTATCCGTTTAAATGCGAGAACGTCTGTATGTACGACTAGAATATTTATTATTATCAACGAAATGCGCCGATATACTGTAGAAATGAACATACATGTACTTCGAGTTTTGAATGTGAACCAAACCGTATTTAACAACTCCTTAGTGAACGTACAATTGAGAACTGTTCTGAGAAAACTGGGCATAATGCATGTGCGTAAAGTGCCGTCTCAGATAAGCCTGTGTAATCCGCACAGGCTACTCAGGGAAGACACTTTCCTCCTAAATTGAATTTTTGCTAAGAAGAGACTTCATTTAAACGAAAAATGTCATAAAAGCGGAAAGTGTCGTCCCTGATTAGCCTGTGCGGACTGCACAGGCTGATCTGGGACGACCCTTTACGCACATGCATTATGCCCAGTTTTCTCAGAACAGGACTCAATTAGTAATTTAGATTTTACTTCTCTCGAACATTCATAGCGAAGCGGGATTGGTCTAACCCCCTTTGATATTTGGACTGAATCCGGTAACCACAAACAGTTCGTTGTGACGTAATTAGCCAAAATCTGTGCTAAATTGACCATTAATATTCAATGGAAACTGTCGTAACATGTCTTTCGCTTTTTGTGATGAACCAGTTATAATCGGGTTTGCATGAATAAAGGTATTTGATCGCGAATAGATAAGGTTAAAATGGTAATTAACCGCGTATTTGACTTCTTATAGAACATGATTGATTGATTGAATAAAAAGTCGCACAGAAACCTTTCAAACATAATTTATCTGACTTGATGAGAGAATGTCGAAGTCGAGCACTATTAATGAAAAATTGAAGCCGAAACCAATACATTTTAAATACAAGTGAATTCAGCAAATTTAAAACGCACCATCGGGAATTGTGTTTTCAGTCTTTTCCGGTGGTTTATGGTTTCCGGTTTCGCATTTATTAGCCAACGATTTTTGTGTACATGTTCGGCAGTATATCGTTTAAGACACGCGCATATCTTACTTAAATGGCTCGCATTTCAAGCAGCATTGTATTACTCCATGTTCTGACTGAACGCAGCAATATCAGCTCATATACATTTCAATCGTAGTCACTTTTGTTGATTGAATATGGGCGTAATAAAGGCCGAGTGAATATGGGCGTAATGAAGGCAGAGTGGATATGGGCGCAATGAAGGCAAAGTGAATATGGGCGTAATGAAGGAAGAGTGAATATGGGCGAAATGAAGGCAGAGTGAATATGGGCGTAATGAAGGCAGAGTGAATATGGGCGTAATAAAGACAGAGTGAATATGGGCGTAATGAAGGCAGAGTGAATATGGGCGTAATGAAGGCAGAGTGAATATGGGCGTAATGAAGGCAGAGTGAATATGGGCGTAATGAAGGCAGAGTGAATATATAGGGATGAATGAACAATACATGATTAATGAATGAACCATCATAAATCAGAACATCAATACAACAATAACTTAATGTAGTAAATTATCTTAACCCATTTATGCCTAGCGTCTTGAAAGAAGGCCTTGGCAAACAGCGTAGACCCAGATGAGACGCCGCATGATGCGACGTCTCATCTGGGTCTGCGCTGTTTGCTTAAAGGAATTTCTGTAAGAAATATTCTAAATATAGAAATAAATATACTTAACATCCCTAATTTTGGAAATAAATTGATCCAATGGAGAAGGATGGAAGAGTCCACTAGGCATACATGGGTTAAACAGAACATCAGACAAACCGTTTAAAACATAAACAGCTTTTATTTACGTCTATATTTAGAATATTTCTTACAGAAATTCCATATAGCAAACAGCGCAGACCCTGATGAGACGCCGTATCATGCGGCGTCTCATCTGGGTCTACGCTGTTCGCCAAGGCCTTTTTTCTAGACGCTAGGCATAAATGGGTTAAAACAAAAACAGATTTGCAATGCAAGGTGCCGGGCAACATGTAGTTCAAACTATTATCAGATGGCAGAAATAGTCGCTAAGCTCTTAATAATATTGTTCTGTTGCAAATAAGTGTTTGCCTACGTCACAGCGTCATGAAGAGGTCGGGTTTTGCTAATCGCCCATTCATGAACAAATAGTTTGCAATAAGCCGTTCACTGAGTATAAAAGCGAACAATGCATATTATAGAAAGCGTGTGGCATTAATTGGGTCACAAGATTAACATAATCGCTTTGCACCAAGATCGATACCCATACTTGCAAATATAGCCTTTTCTTTATTTAATATTACTTCGACATACCGGCAGTCTCTTAAATCATGTACTGTCGGTATGTCAATCAGATTTCGGTTTTCAAAACGTGTAATAATCATTATAAAACTTCTAATGCGTTGTAACGGCATTTATCACATAAACTAGAAAGTCGCCCAGATTACAGTTAACCAAGTTAAATGTATTTTACCTTGGCTATGTTCACTTTTAAATCTGATAAAACCCAAACACTCTTGTTTTTCACAGCAAAATGAACCCTTCTGAAACACCGTTTATTTGTTTTATGTTCAGAAAATGAAAACAACGAAAGTAAACTGATTTGACAGTTAGTAGTGCTCAATTGGTCATTGTCTGCTCGGGTACTACTTACATGTACCCGGGTACTCTTCAGTATACTGACATGTACCCCGGGTACGGTAAATATACTAAAACGTACCCGAGAAATTAAACGCTAAATGGGTCGTTGTCGCGTATTTTTTTTAATTTATTATATCCACATTTATGTCAATTTTCTGTAAAATGGCCTCTATATTACTGAAACTCATACTCAAAAAGCATGTTGATGCATTTTTTTTATAGAAGTTTGTTAAAGATAATCGGTAGCGCGTTTTACGACATCGGATTTTGGGCGGGAATACAACTCGGATACAGTCTAATATCGACCGGGTACTCTTAAGTATATTTACCGTACCTGGGGTACATGTACGTATACTTAGAAGTACCCGGGGTACATGTAAGTTGTACCCTAGCCGACAATGACCAATCGAGCGTCAGTAGTGTGACGTCAAGGCATTCATAAACGTTGCAAATTAATGATTGTCCTTACATGCGTATTTTGTCAACATTCAGCTTTTCCTTCATTATGTGCTTTTTGTTCTGTTTTATCGATTCTTTTTGCTCTGATATAGTATGCATTTTGATACAAATAATACGTAGACTTGTTTGCAAAAACGATCAACATCGCGGTTGGAATACCTACGCGCAGAGATATGACTGGTTCCGATCATACCTGCGCAGAGATAAGAACTGGTACCGAGTAAAAATGCTCGTAGATATGATTGGTTATGAGCATGTCTCTATAATATACCTGACATTATTATTCATATACATAATTCAAGTAGCCTGGTAATGAGGTAACGTGTCCACTTATGAGACCGCGAAGACTGCGCTGAATGCACAGGCTTAAGAGTTAAGACCCATATTCGCACCGCGCATGCCGTTCGTAGCATAACGTTTGATCAGCCGTTAAAGCTTGAACAATTAATACTTTGACTTTCACGCGACTATAGCAACTAGCGACTATAACTAGACCTCAACTTTGTTTTAGCCACGTTCCATTTAATTTCTTAACCCTTTGCATGCTGGGAAATTTGTCTTCTGCTAAAAGTCGTCTGCTGAATTTCTAAAATTAGCATTTTCTTCGATTTTTTTCAAAGAATACTATCAGAATAGCAAACAGTTTGGATCCTGATGAGACGCCACGTTCTGTGGCGTCTCATCAGGATCCAAACTGTTTGCAAAGGCCTTCAAAATTCGGTTCCCGCACTGAAAGGGTTAAAATTAAGTACCATTTCATACATCTGGCGGTAAAGTAGTGCAGACTTGTACAGATATGCACCTACTCTGGAAGGTGAATAAACGGATTTGTTTTGTTATATAAGGCAAACAGATAAAACTTAAACATGAATAGAAAGAAATGCATTGGTTATTAATGTACTATTGAATCCCAAAACGAGGGCATGATTTCGCTGCCAAGCCTTCGACTGCAAACGACTCCATACAAATTCAAATAAAACAAATGATCATATTAACGCATATGAACGATATGAATTTTGCTTTTTTTTTGTTTCGAAATGTATGATGTGTTGTAAACTATATTTCCTTTTGTATATAGGATCACGTAAACACTTTTTAAACTAAACGTCGTACGATAATTGTGTGTTATGATGTAATTTGAAGTGATTTAAAGTGATATTATGGGCATCTAACAGTATATGCTATGTTTATTAGTGTCTATCGCAACCGTTGTTTATTTTTGGTTATTTCACTTCATATACACGTATATTTGTTAATGCAGCATCAACATACTTAAACAATATCCCGGAAAGAGAAAAATAATGCATTTGAATATCAACCGAACTTTCGTTTTGACAACTATCGACAGAAATGATTCGATGTTCAGAGTGAATATAAATTTACTTTTAGTGTAGATTCGTTCATAAGACACAAAGACACAATTTTGTTTTACGAATCATTTAGGCTTAGACGACTGCTACAGTCATGTAAAAAATCGAATATAAAATATATTTTTTTATAAACGACTGGTACACCCCAGGAAACCCGATACCTTGTGAGCGGTGTAATACCATTTGAGCAGAGCTCGTTATTTTAGCATGAACTTACATAGGGTAAGTAAATTGGAAAAAATAAAATTGACAAATTCCAATTTGAAACAACTGTGTATAAATGTTGATAGAAAATATATGTGCCTACATTAGAAAAAATTCTGACAAAATTTCTTAAAAAATGAGCGAGATGTGGCACCATGAAGTTGAAGATCGGGCAAAAAGGGCCATGTTCAGGCATTTAGGAAAGAAAAACTGCTTTAATATGCAAGCCACTACAATAATTAAAGGATTTATACAAACCTACACATGTCTGCCATAACCTCTCAGCAGGGTCTCTCCAGAAAACTATTTCTTGTGGAGACATTTGCGTTTTTAATGACCATGATGGAAAAACATAGATACCATCTGGAGAAGAAATGGAAACCTTATGTGAGCAGTGACTTTATAATTCCTTTTGGTGACTAAAAACCTAATTGCCAGCCATTTTATTGCAATTTCTTTGCTTTGTAGAGGCATAGAGTAAGTGCATGTGGGCACATATGCATACAAATGTACTTTTAAATGCCTTATGTATTATCAATAGTGCCTTTTATCCGGTCTATTAGCATACAACCTGTAGCCGTTAGCTTTAAAAGCAAATTTATTGTTTTTCTTAAATGAAAAGTTAACAGATTTTCTTAATTTTGAACGTTCGGCGAACACACCCTGTAAACAAAGCAGCCTCGTATTGTATTAATACTTGCGTGCTTTCTTAAATTAAGTTCATGTTATCGAATGCGCATACGTATCTCTATTATTCTATTAATTATGTTTTAAAAGCAGTGTATACCAAGTACCCGTTTGAGTGTATGATAACATAAAGACTAGAATCAGTCGCAAAGAAAGCTCTGGGGCAAAGGGTTGGATGTTTGCCGTAGAGGTTCGCCATGCAAAGAATGTTTTGTGAAACTGTCAATTCAAAACACGTTGTTTGACATTGTTCTACGTAAAGCGATGTTTCAAGAAGTCAAGTTTGACAATTGTTTTCAAATTCATAATTTCAAAGTCATTTTAATTCTTAAATGGAATTGCAGTTATATGTTTAAATTTAAAATTAAAAATTTGGGAAAACAAATCGAGTTTGGTTTGAGGCATCCAATTGCAAAGTCTAATCATGCTGTCGTCATGTGACATTACCCTGAAATGACGTTTAAATGATAACGAAATCTACATTATAAAATATGAGCATCATATCAGTTAACGATATTATATATTTATATACTGATACTCGTGTGTAAAACTGGTGCATTCTGATGCAATAAAAACCCGTACAACTAATAAGCATCCCACGGGACATACTTGAAGTGGTAATAACAAATGATATCAGATCTCGAGCCGATAAAGCTACAATACATAAACAGTTACACTTAACTGATGTCTATGAAGTGCGTATGAAATAACTTATCTGATTAATGCAGGCTTTAACCTATTTATGCCTAGTGGACTCTCCCATCATTCTAGGTTGGATCAATTTATTTCCAAAATTAAGGATGTCTTGTAGATTTATTTTTATATTTTAGAATATTTTTTACATAAATTCCTTTAAGCAAACAGCGCAGACCCAGATGAGACGCCGCATCATGCGGCGTCTCATGTGGGTCTACGCTGTTCGCCAAGGCCTTTTTTCTGGACGCTAGGCATAAATGGGTTAATAAGACACGAAACTGTAAATGGAAAACAAACATAATCAGCGTTCTGACGCATGCACGTACATAGCCGCTAATTATGGGCCACTGAGTATGTCAGTACTTCAACTACTGTCCACATTGGCTTTTGGTCTTTTGGAGATGCTCGTACGTCAATATCAGTTCGAATTTTTTATTTTATGATGTCTCGAAGAAACCGTCCTGATAATTGTAAAGTATAAGCATGTGTTGTGAGTTGTTTTAAATTTGTAGTTTGATTTGTTTTTCAACCTCAAATGACCATAAGCCATGTTTATTGATAGCGAAATCAGAGGTGAATATTTACCTACTGACTCATAGTCTGCAAAATCACTTTCGTATGAATTAAATCACGATTTACTAAACAATAATTACTTCGGTCAAGAAGCGAACAACATCTTAACAACTAAAATCGACTTGTTGCTTAAGGAATGCGAGACTATTGGTACCTCTGAATTGTTGGCAGTATTGTGAAAATGTATTTATCAGAGAGACTCTCTTTTTCTTAAAGCGAGATTATACGATTTTTTATATGTGTTAAATTGTAATATATTGATAAAATATGTTACAATAACACAAAATAGGCAAGAAAAAATATACGGTAAAGACGAATTTCATAAAATGCAGCAAAGACAAATTAGCGCCCCGAGCCGATTGTGACGAAGATATTTCGTACATATTTTCATACAACAACCGAAGCATTCGTATTTTTACTAAGTGTTCGTGTGTCGAATGAATAGATAGCGTTTTTAAAATTTAAAATGAACCGTTAAACTAAATTTAGATTCACATCGTACATGCATGATATACATGATTGCAAATTCGACTGTACAGCCTTTTTCGATTTCAGAATTAAATATCTGGCTTATTTCGCATTTTTCGACACATGTTCTTCTTTACTTTTATTTTAATTTATATCGAAATATATGTTAAATAAGTTTTTTACACCGTTTATATAAATTAATAAATATTTGGCAAAATCGTATAATCTCGCTTTAAAGCTAATACTAACGATTTCAACGTCAACATTTTATTCATGCATTTAGTTTTAGTATTCTAAACCAACCTATGATTATGACCGAGGAATATTAAATATTATCAATAATCACTCTTTCTAGGGTATCATGTTTCTCCATGACAATGTTTATGTGTATTTACAGGGCGGTAGTCCGTGCACTTGGCATCCATTGTCAAACACAGACCAACTGATACATCGTTTCAAACCGGTTAACACAGGTGTTGCACACACCTTAGAAACACGACGTATACATATTTAGTGTTTTTGGATACACGCTAACATGCGTTTTGTTCACGGTGCAAACATAAGCAAAATATACATCGCCCTTTTTATTGTGGTAGACGATTGCGTTCGTGCTTTGTATTCAAGGAACGTTCGTCTGCTTACATGGTAGTCAACTCATAAAACACATTCGATTTTAATTATGCATTGAAAGACATGCCTATTTATGAATCAAAGATATAAGTGTAAACATCCAATATCATAAAATGAACAGGGTTTTATATTTAGATGCCAAAGGTGTTGCCATATGAAGCATTCAATGCAATATCATTTCGTTACTTATTACAACAAGTCATAATACCAAACGTTTTGAAATGTGCCTATGAACATGTGTCCAATGTAATTATTAAGATGATTGATAGGATGATTTGAAATGCAAAAAAACGTGATATTCGTGAACGAAATGTGCACTGTAAAATTATATCGTGTTTATGATGTTACTATTTTATTGCTTTTTGGTGCTGTATTAAATCAATATTGTATGAATACTTATACTTTATTATGTGTATTTATGTATATTCCGATATTACAATTTCAGTCGCACCCTAGATTTATAAAATGTATTGTCTTTTATTCATTCTGTTTAAAAAGGAGAATTTTAAGTAAAAATGCATTATAAGACAATAACCAACATAGTATTACTATTCATAGGTGAAGATTATGATCGCCTCTACACTGCAGTGTTTAATTATCAGATAGGTATTTTCACGCGCCATTCATATGCCTATGTTTATTCGAGTATTTGAAATGTCGTTAGTGTCATTGACTTGATACTAAATGGTTAGCTTTCAAACATAGGATCATACTTGGGGTTGATTTTATTATTTCGCAAAGCGAATAAAAAAGGAAAGCAATCTGCATAATGTATCAATTAACAGAAGCTCTACACCATTTCGTTCATATTGATTGTCTGTTTGTTTTTAAGTTTCAAGAAATACTCTGACATTATCACTACACTTACAATCGCTTATTTAACAAAATGTTCATAGTCAAGCACGTGAATAAAATTTTCAGTACGATTCAGTCTTTAACATTAAAATGTCAATCAACAAGTATTTGCTACATTAATGTTGCAAACGTTAAAATCACATACAACGATTTCAATACAACTAACGAACTATCAATAACGGTCTTGTCTTTGTTGTCGGTCATTGTAAACAACATTTAACGCATCGTTATGCTTTTACTGGACCTAATTGTTAATAAAGCGCCATTCGTTTCGTCCGGTACACATATACGAATTCACAATTATAAAATAACGTTTCTATCACTGTTACCGAGCAATATATCAAATTGTCTATTTATACATGACGTTCGTTACGTTTGTGAAAAAGGCGAGAGTGATTCAATCGAGTTTTAGGCGCAAATGAAAGTAAGCGATGAACATTTATATTAGTCCTGTATCAATCGTGGTTCTCCGTTGAGTAACATAGATGGTCGCCCGATACACCTTATAGATTGTTTGTTAACCCTTAAAGCGCTGGAGCTGAATTTTAAAGGCCTTTGCAAACAGTTTGGATCCAGATGAGACGCCACAGAACGTGGCGTCTCATCTGGATCCTAACTGTTTGCTATTCTGATAGTATTCTTTGAAAAATATTCGAAGAAAATGCTA
This sequence comes from Dreissena polymorpha, assembly GCF_020536995.1. Lineage (NCBI taxonomy): Eukaryota > Metazoa > Mollusca > Bivalvia > Myida > Dreissenidae > Dreissena > Dreissena polymorpha. The sequence continues at coordinate 457,276 of NW_026273325.1, read as the reverse complement.
ATTTTAGAAATTCAACAGACGACATTTTAGCAGACGACAAATTTCCCAGCATGCAAAGGGTTAATTTGTTTGAAAGGAATTACATAACCCATTGTAATCCGTCCAGGCTAATCAGAGACGACACTTACATGTATATTGAATCTTTCGGTTGAATGTAGTCTCATCTAATCGAAAATCAATTCAATAAAAAGTGTTGGTATTGCTTAGGATTTCCAGACTGGATATTTGTTTTAAACGCTTTGACAATTTAACTGCTAAATGAAAGTTATTTTTCTTACTTATTTATGCAAGTTTATCTGAATTTGTTGCTTTTTAATTATAAATTAAATTTGCTTGTTGGGTATTTTTGGTTCTCAATATTGTTGGTATTCTCGGAGGTATTTACAACGATTTGTGTGTTCCTATTCAAATACTTACGAAAATCGTTGGTAAGTAAACATGTTGATTTATTTTAAAACAACACAGCAGTTGCGCAAGCAATGTAATAGCGTGTATACATGCAGTAAGATACAAGTCGATGTTAATCTAGTGTCGTAGTTAACCCTATATATATAGATATGCTTTATTAAGGGAAACAAAGGCAAGACGACCATCATTCCGCATATAATACTATACAAAGAAATATGTAACTGGTTGATGGTGAGGCATGATACGTCGTGTTAGATATCTTTCCGTAGATATGGTAATTAAAGATACTGCATTATTTTGTTTTGAAATTAAAAAACCCGTTTGGAAGCCATGATAGGAAAAAATCTAATCTTTATCTGTCTTAGACCAGAGATTTGGTTCTTTCGGAGCAAAAATGTAAATTATAGATTAATTACATGAAATTATGTATTAAAAAGTGTAAATTTAAAATTTGAAAAGTATTTTTCGAATATATTTTTAAATTATATGCTATATGCTCCAAATATGAAGATCGGAATAAACTCAAAAGATGAGTAAACACACAAACAAGTTTATTAAATCTATTTGACTTAATCAATAAATATGTTATATTATTAAATGATCACTAACTATGATGCCGTATATACATTGAACGCGTTACATGTACATGAAATCACTATTCATTTAGTTAGACGACACACACCTATTTATTCTGACTTTTGATACAGTATATACTACCGCTGTATATTTCTCTACACTCACAGACTGAGTGCTCTGCGAATATGTTGTCTAATAATATATCAACAGCTCTAGACACGAATGCAATGTTGTAAATCAGTGTTATGACACCCCTCGATTGTTGTCAAGCAGTTGTAAGCATATATCACTGGGATATTGAAGCCATAGTGTTGTTGATTTATATATGTACTGATTATGGATGATAGTTTTTAAAACGAAGTTGCGGACTAAATTTGCCTCATAGTCTATAAATATGTCACTTTAAAATGTTGTACTGGTAAAATATATAGCGCTCTTCTAAATGTGCATTCCAAATATATAAACTTTCTAAATTCTTACATTGATGTGATTTAATTTGAAATGGACTTCCTTATAGTTTTTGTAAAATGAAAGTTTTCAAGAACAAATTGTTATAGATCTGAAAATGAATACATCACGGCCGTAAATGACTTGAGCCATCTCCTTTTTGAAATTCATACTTAAACGACCCAAAAATACTTTCAAAGTGGCTCTTCGGACCGGAAAGTTACAACCTTGGCGAAAAAATCAAGTGGATTAGTAGGTTTTATATGAGTATTTAACATATTTGCCTTAATTTCACAATTAAGTGCGATTCAACGAAGGTTGATTAATTAAAGAATGCACATAAACATACAATGACGACTCGTGAGGAAACATTACTTAATAAATGGCGACATGGTTCCGTATTAAAAAGTAAATTGATGGTTTATTCTACATGGTCAGCTAATTTCCACCCTAATAAATCGCTAATGGTATTAAAAATTTAAGCTGCTGCATTAACAAAAACAGTGGCTTTTGGTCGATCAAGACGATATGTTTGCATATTAAATATAGTCGTAAATAAAAACTCGCATAGAATAAGAACGTGTGTTCGTAATGCATTTGCAATTGTTATTTTTGACGTTTGCATCATAGATTTAAAAGCTTTTTGGACAGAGAGGATACCGGTTGCACTTACGGCGAGGTGACATGTTCCTATAGGCAATAATGTCACTAAGCATATATTTCTGTAATAAGTAACAACATGCTTTGATAGGATAATGTTCACAGAACGATGCCTTTTTGAAAATAAGTCGTGATCTGAGAAAACTGGACATAATGCATATGCGTAAAGTGTCGTCCCTGATTAGCCTGTGCAGTCCGCACAGGCTAATCAGGGACGATACTTTCCGTTGTTATAACATTTTTCGTTTAAATGAAATCTCTTCTTAGCAAAAATCCAATAAAGGCGGAAAGTGCATTAAGTCCCGTTTTCTCAGAACGCGACATAAATGTATCCGTGCTATGTGCCTGCTAACTTGGTACGCATAGGTCTCGGTTCCATAAAGTTTTATCACGACCGGGAAAATAACTATTGAAATTGCATTCATTTGTATTTTTGACAACCAAATAATATGCGAAATTGTGTCATGCATAGTTAGGCGTTGTTCATCTTTATATTTAAAATTAACTAATTCCCTTCTACGTTTTACACAATAGGGCCATTTATTCCGGTAAACAGTGGTTACAAACGTGTTTAGTTATTGATTCAGTGTTTGATCTAAATGCTCTTTTAACTTTCAGGTTAATGAAGTGTCTTGTTTTCTTGCCATTTAGACTGCTATCGAGCATGTAACTTGTATTCATCGCGTAATTAACACGTATCTTACTTCAATTTTGGGATTTTAAAAGATAGTGTTGATAAGTGGATATTAATAGAATAAACAACATTTAAAAAGTTACTGTAATTTATAATTGCATGAAGTGTCGCAATAAGGTACAGTGTTCGATGAATTATTTTCTGGCAAGATAACTAGATGAATATTTAAATTTTACGAAATGTTATCTTCCTTAAAATTAAACATAGTGCAACAGATGGATATTGCCTAAACAAATACAAAAATGCATTATAACAAATATCACATGGGCTATTTGTTATATTTTTATGTCTGTTTTAATTGAAGAGCCCGGTTAATAAATACCCTGTGTATTTAAATATGCACACTGTATGATATCTCGAATAACACCAATAAGCAAATATATACGGAAAAAAGCAAACAATCAATCTATCTTAATTGACCTTGAATGCCAGAAAATCTAAACATGTGAAACATAAATAAGTGTTAACCCATTTATGCCTAGCGTCCTGAAAAAAGGACATTGCAAACAGCGTAGACCCAGATGAGACGCCGCATAATGCGGCGTCTCATCTGGGTCTGCGCTGTTTGCTTAAATGAATTTCTTTAAGAAATATTCTAAATATAGAAATAAATATACTTGACACCCCTAATTTTGGAAATAAATTGATCCAATTTAGAAGGATGGGAGAGTCCACTGGGCATAAATGGGTTAATCAAGTAGTTCAATAATTCGTATACAAGGAAACGTTGAAATTTGAAAAGTAAAAGCAAATAATGATTTTCAATCCGTAAAGAATAGCACATACTGACATCTAGCAGGTTGTACATTTGTCATCATATTTCATTATCGACGTTGAAACGAAGATGAGATTCCGAAGATGGGACACTCAACGTCCGGGCATGTGGTTTAGCTGTATTGTGAGGTTTCCCCGGGGTTAGGGTCGATCTCCAACAACACATGTTTGCTTACCGTCTCACGCAGTGGCGTCGGTTGCACTTCCGGGAAAGATTCCTCAAATAACTTTATTTCGAGCAGTTGCATCTTTTCATTGCATTTGCGATAGAGTAAAGAATAGTGTTTCAATACACATTTGTAATATACGCAAACTAATTTAAAATCGGAAAGTAATGCTGATAAACTGTTAAGGAAAAAACTGTGCGGTTTAAAGCAAAATGAGAATGACTGCGGCGGCCGTGTATACGTTTGCAGGCTGTGCGGTATGGGGTTCTGAGTTTATGTCTTTGTCCACTTTGTTCGGGGTACAGCGTCAATGAATAATATCACATTATGGGCCTATATGAGAATTACATCCATTTGTGCAGTCTGAACAGATAGGTGGGTAGAGTCCATGCATATGTTTACCGTATCGGGCGAACACGGGTATTGATTCAATGAATGTGTTTGCAGACTGTGCTCAAAGGGGTTCAGAGTTTATGATGCATTATGTGCGGATAGAGGTACAGAAGCAATATTGTTTTGCGGTCGGTGTGTATGGCTTCCAAGAATCTTTCAATTATTCACTGTGTAAAGCAAACGAACATGTATGTATTATTTTTATCAAATATATACGATTTTAATGCAAACATTTTATTTTTACAGTCTAAAATATAAATATTAATGAGACGTGTTTAATAAAATTTTGGTTAGTATTTTATTCTCAAAATATATAAACGTTGAAGAATACAAACGCTAGAATACATATTAAGTAGAAAAGCTTTCATAAAATCAACGAAATGCAAGTTTAATACAATTTTATTACTAGTACGTGCTGCTTCACAGTAGAAATCTAATTCATGAACGCTATTGGACAATCAGAAATCTAATTCATGAACGCTATTGGACAATCAGAAATCTAATTCATGAACGCTATTGGACAATCTAATTCACGAACGCTATTGGACAATCTAATTCATGAACGCTATTGGACAATCTAATTCATGAACGCTATTGGACAATCTAATTCATGAACGCTATTGGACAATCTAATTCATGAACGCTATTGGACAATCAGAAATTATTCACACGACACGTCGATTAAATACTATGTTCTATAACAACTACAAATAGTGTCCCAATATTGGCGTTTACTTTTTGTTTTAAATGTCATAGAAGTAAACAACAGAGGATTACTGTGGGGTCGCTTGCAGATTAAAGTTTTTACATTACATTATTATTGATGGTACTTGTAATGGATTGAATTCGAGAAAAAAATGTTGATAATAAATCGTTTATACTAGCCTTAAAGCATGAAACATAAAAACAATAAAACACAAAACACGTTTATTAATCATTGTTCGAAGTATACATACATACTTAGACAATCGTTTTATAACTGGCTTTGAAGTTATTTTGCATATTTTATGCAGACTTGCCCTTTTGTCAACACTTTATTTGTTTGTACGTAACAAGCAACCAACACAAAAATGGATCTATAAACGACGATTTTAAATTTATTATAATGTCAATTGCAGTTAACCCGCAGTTATATAAACGGTAAAGAGACGTCTAAATAACACTTGTGTTCAAGAGTCTTGTTTTTGTTGATTTAAGGCCGATAAAGTATAAAAAATATTGTTCTTGTCACTAAGACAACCATACTTTATTCGGTTTAAGAGCTTATCCATATTATTTCACTAGTTAAAAAGGAACAAAGAGCATACTATAAGGTACCTAGTTTTGTAAACAATGTTCATTGCGAAACAGTGCTTAAATAAACTAGCGATACTATAATTGCTTTATTTAAAAAATGGTGCATTGTCGCACTGAAGCCATCGTACTATCGCATTGGCGCCATCGTATTGTCGCACTGTCCTTATCGTATTATCACACTGTCGCATTGTCGCATTGTCATCATCGTACTATCGCATTGTCGACTATCCCCTTCCGGTATACAGACTGTTTTTATTGCAGAAACAAAATAGATGACTTTATACAGATGTACCTTGAAAGAGGTTACAGTTATAATGAAATCAATTTCTTATTAAGTTATAGAATGGGTATTGATGTAATGTACGCCGAACTGTAAAGTATTTGTAAAAGTGGCCCCATCTAGAAACAAATTCGATGTGCGCATTTGTACAGGAAGGCGATAGACGACAAAGCGATAGTACGATGACGACAAGACGACAATGCGACAATACGTTAGCGACAGTGTGATAGTAAAATGGCGACAATGAGATCATACGATGACGACAGTACGATAACGCGATAGTATGATGGCGACAATGCGATGATACGATGGCGACACTACGACTATCACATTGTCGCCATCGTACTATCGCGTTGTCGCATTGTCGCCATCTTACTGTCGCATTGTCGCCATCGTACTATCGCACTTTCGCCATCATATTGTCTCATTGTCGCCATCGTACTGTCGCATTGTCGCCATCGAACTATCGCATTGTCGCCATCGTACTATCGCACTTTCGAATTGTCGCCCTCTGTTTTTAATATGTAACCACGATGGTCCTAACGGTAGTCCGTATTCATCCGACATACATTCGACATTCTACATTTTTGGTGCAGCAACAAACACGAATAAACATGTCGGTATCGGCGTAAACTTGAGAGTACCTTATTTAGATTGTATATAAATTTACATATCATTCATAATTTATCTTCATGTTCTGGTTCAAGTATGCGAAATAAAAGATTGACATTGAAATCGTAAAAACTCGCTGAAAGTAGCTCTAAACACATATCTTTTTGACAATGTGCTTGATATATCGCATGATATTGATACATTACTTTCCGAACACAGCTGCTCTCTATTCCGATTCCCTTATGTCCGGAGATATTTGACTAAAAGGTTCACACGGTTGACCTATTTCATAACATGCTTGATTTGCAAACTTAACGTGTACATTGATTGTGTTTAAAAATTGTATGTCAAGAGTAAATAGAATCGATAACACGGAACACATTTGGTTAACATTCGTTTTCTAGTTTACAATTATGTTTATAAAGTTTATAAATTTACTTCATTAAAATATACTCATTAGGCACATGGTTGACACGTTGTCTCTTTGATACAGTGAACATTCCCCCTTTTGATGCTAACCTTTTCATTGAAAAGATAATGAAGGAGACACTCCGCGACAGCACCACCTCCATCTATACCGCTTGCATACCAATCTTCAACCTTACATTCGCTGGTGACATTTACCAAATTGATGGAGCCAGCAGTGAACTCATAGACCTTACCAATATCCTCTTTGAAAAAGCAGGAGCATACATGATTGAGGTTAGCACGGAGAAGTGGATGATCATGTTTATAGCAAGGACAACACTAGTGCAGATATTACCATGAACGGTGAGAAGATGAAAGAAGTAACCAGCTTCAAAAACATGGTAGCAACCATGTCCAGTCCAATTATGGTACCAATACTAAAAGCATGAGGTCCGAATATGACTTGCCATGGCGACTGCAGCGATGACCAGACTTTGTTGAGATGCATTAAAAATTAGCCAAAGCTACTTCAGAGGTGGGTCTAAGGGCTGAACGTTTTTAAATACGCGTATAAATCTACAGGGTGAGTAGGTTTTATATAATTGTTCGACATATAACGCATTATTTAAAAAATGGGCAATATAGGCGATTCCGCGTAGATTAATTCGTCCACAATGCACATAATCATACAATCACAACCCATGGTGAAACGTAACAACCTTGACACATTTTGACATTGTGGAGTTTTTAAAAACAAAACGAAGATTTTCGTCTGTGTGACAAGAAAAGATCTTTTTAATTGTAAGTATTGCTAACGACAAAAAAACGATTTCTGACAACATACACAAGTTGTCCCATTCCCAAACAATCGCTTTATTAGTGATGCACTAGACAATTTTGACCCAATGCAAGCGCTTTTCACCATTATCATAAATAGATTGACTGATGTTGTTTTTTGTTTGTTAAGTGCACTGTTATATCTGATTGCATACATATGTTTAATACACATATAAAGACGGAATTTGAAATACATTAATAAAAAAGATGCTTCTTCATGACTGTTTTGTAATTTTCAGAATTTTATGTCATACATTGTATATTTTATTGATTTTGTAACGCTTAATATACTTGTACATAGGCGTTGATTTTTTTTAAAGCTTCAAAGCTGTCTGCTTGAAGCATATATAGCTTATTTTGCAATATGTTATAATGGGATTGTTAAATATACATTTACATAGAGCCTTTAATCGGTGAAAGCCGGAATGAAACAATTGTATCACGCGGATCTCGGTCCACAATATGCATCAAGTAAAGCGAATATGTCATTGTACGTACGAACTACGGTACATTTTCGAGCCAAAAATTACGCCATCGTCATTTTAACCGGGATAAAACATGTGACGTATCAGGCTGTTGAAATCTGTTATGGATCAGTTGTCATAATACCTGCATGCTCTTGCGCGGTTAAAGGAGCGGTTTCGGACCGTATTTGGTACAAAAACGAATATGTACAAGTTTGTACCATATTCGGCCGAATATGGTACAACTGTCTAATTGTACCATATACGTATCTGCAGTTTTGGGGTAAAATGCCTGACCGAATATGGTACAAACTTGTACCATATTCGGATGAAAAATGTACCACATTCGTTCCGAATATGATACACACTCATCATCGTAATCATCATCATCATCATCATCGTTATCTCATCATCATCATCATCATCATCGTTATCTCATCATCATCATCATCATCATCATCATCATCATCATCATCATCATCATCACATCAATTATCAACACCCCAATGATCATCATCGTTGTTATCTTTACCAACACCACCATCATCATCACCATCAAAACCAACATCATCATATCCATTATCATGATCGTAATGGTGATCACAAAAGTTTTTTTTGTGATGATAATGACAGCGATGTTTTCGGTCGATAATGAGGATGTTGTGATGATGATGACGACGATGAGAATATCATCATCATCATCGGCCAATAAACATCGCCATCATCATCATCACAAATATTTTGTTATCATCATCATCATTATCATCATCGTCGGCCGATAAACATCGCCGTCATCATCATCTAAAAACTTATCATCATCATTATAACCATCATCATCGTCCGATAAACATCGCTGTCATCATCATCCCAAAACGTTTGTTATCATCATCATCATCATCATCATTATCATCATCATCATCATCATCATCACCACAATCATCAAACCCCAATCATCATAACCACTGTCATCATCATCACCACCACCATCATCATCACAATTTTTTTACCATCATCATCATCACAAATGTTTTGTCATCATCATCATCACATATTCATTTTACATTTTGTATTTTATAATTTGTTTCATTCAAGAGATTCAACAAACTTGTACTTTTTTCATTTATTGGTATACTGACAGGATTTTTCAAAGTAATATTGAAGAACATAGAACAGCATTTAAATTTTAATCCAACTGTAGCATTTTGACAAGACATAATATACATATATACATTCATTTTAGTAGCAGCCAAAATATCCCAAATGTGCTTCGTAAAAAGTTACCAGTAAATGAGCAAATGACAACAAATTTCCGGTAGAAGAACATAATCATCAATCACAAAAATAACATAACAGGTTTCCAAACACCGATATACATGTATATTTCACCTGTAATGTCTGTACATGACATCTATGATATCATACCAACCGATTCCACTAACACGCAAACGCAGCCATGCGTTTGCCCATTTTGGCCCCTTGATGATTTCTTTTATTGCCGAAATAAGACCGCTGTTTCTGCCCGCTCTTGTTAATAGGAAACGAACGCTAACAGGATTTCTGTTACTAGTATCTAGTCCAATATCCGGCCGAATGTAAATTCTAGGTGTTTGCAAACTCATTGACCTTATTAAATCTCTAAAGGGTTTGCCGACCTTCGCCAACACAAACTGGATTGACGGGTTTGATTGTATGCAGAACTTAAAAATTTCAACTTGAATGTGAAGTGGTAACATCAGAAATGGAAAAGTCGTTCGCTTCTGTGCCCTCCTATTGTTTATCATATCTTGAAGCTCTTTCAGGGCTGAACACACAGAGACGTCACCGTTGTCGCCAGAGTCACCGTTGTCGCCGGAGTCACCGTTGTCGCCAGACGCAGCGTTGTCGCCGGAGTCACCGTTGTCGCCGGAGTCACCGTTGTCGCTGGAGTCACCGTTGTCGCCGGAGTCACCGTTGTCGCAAGAGTCACCGTTGTCGCCAGACGCAGCGTTGTCGCCAGATGCAGTGTTGTCGCCAGACGCAGCGTTGTCGCCGGAGTCACCGTTGTCGCCAGACGCAGCGTTGTCGCCGGAGTCACCGTTGTCGCCGGAGTCACCGTTGTCGCTGGAGTCACCGTTGTCGCCGGAGTCACCGTTGTCGCAAGAGTCACCGTTGTCGCCAGACGCAGCGTTGTCGCCAGATGCAGTGTTGTCGCCAGACGCAGCGGTGTCGTCGGAGTCACCGTTGTCGCCAGAGTCACCGTTGTCGCTGGAGTCACCGTTGTCGCCGGAGTCACCGTTGTCGCAAGAGTCACCGTTGTCGCCAGACGCAGCGTTGTCGCCAGATGCAGTGTTGTCGCCAGACGCAGCGGTGTCGCCGGAGTCACCGTTGTCGCCAGAGTCACCGTTGTCGCCAGACGCAGCGTTGTCGCCTGACGCAGCGTTGTCGCCAGACGCAGCGCTGTCGCCAGAGTCACCGTTGTCATACGACTGTTCTAAGCGTGATATTATGTCCTTGTACACGCGTTGATTGATACGGATACTAACGTAATGCATGCCAAATCCTTCTGGGAAATACCCCAATGCAATTGTTCCAACATCACCATCGAACTTTCCATCTGCTGACACAATTGATGAGTGTTCTAGTCCTCGGGTAGAAACTACCAGGCACTGCAAATTATATTCTCTCATAAGTGCAATGAGCGTGAGGTTGTCGCCGTATGTCCCATTCTTAGACATATTCTTAACGTATTCATCAAATGTTTCATCATAGACAAAAGTTTCATAGAAATATCTGTTTTCTACAATGTGATGGACTGCTTCCTTACGTAAAGCATCTACGTCTTTGTATATACCAATTTTACCAAGTTGATGCGATATAGCAGCAAATTGACAATTTCCATCCGGATTTGGGTCCATGGCAATATTCACCCCATCCAACAACTGCAGATTTTCATGGTGTGTTAAAACATGATAGTACTTAGTTCTGTGATTTTGTTTCTCTGAGCGGTTCTGTTTTAATGAATGTTTTTTAATTTTTCGTTGTTTCTCTAACGCAACAGTTAGGCTAGTCATGTTTTCGACCCCAACCGATTTGCTTACGAATCCAAGTTCGGGTTTGTTCGGTACTTGAAATGACACGATATAAACACCATTTCGTTTTACTTTTTCTACCTTGCCTTCGATAACATATCTTTTGGTTGGCACCCTGGATTTTCGAAAGGGATAGCGAATTAATACTGTCTCTCCTACTTTGTACTTGCTTGGGGAAGTTGCGTTTTTCAACAGCGACCTGTAAGCCTTTTTATTTGCTCGCCGTATGGTTTTCTTTATTTCACGAGAACTATGACGTTCTTTGGTAAAAACATGACTTCTTCCGTAGTAGGCTTCAAAGGGCGTGAGACCCCCAAGAACTCGTTTGAAACTTGTGTTTATGGCATAGGCTAAATCTTGAAGCCCTTCGACCCAGTTAAATCCACGTTTACTTTTTGTTGCAAATAGAATCTTGGCCTTTATAACACTGTTTGACCTTTTACACTTGCCCTGTGATTGAGGATGATACGGCCTACTATTGATCATTTTGATGTTGTACTTGTTCAACAAAAGTTTCATACTAGGGCCTTTAAATTCCAGTCCGTTGTCACATTGGATGATGTCAGGGGCAAGGTTAACCATCAACACGTCCTCTAATGCCTTTGCAACTTCACGCGAACTCTTCGTTTTCAGGGGTTTTGGCATAACGTACCTAGAATAAACGTCCACGACTTGTAGAATATAACTGTATGTGGACCCCTTGTAGCTAACACTTTGATTTTTCATGTTAATTATGTCAATCTGCCATCTTTTGCCTGGTTCCTCTTCTGTAATTGTCTTTGGCTTTGGCTTGTTTGTAAATCTCGGATACTTCTCATGGTAATACTTGCTATTGTACAGTATTTCAAGGATAGCTTGTTCCGAGAACCCCGTGTAATTTACTTTCAGTTTGTTGTAAATAACCCTTGCTCCACATCCTTTGTTTTCCATGAACATCTTCTCAACAAATCTAGGAAGATCTTCTTTCACAAGGACTTGCTTTCCGCCACACAATAAAGAACCCCGGTCACCAAGCTCGAAGTCCTTACGTTTTCTAATCATGGCCAAACAATTATTCTCTTCAGGTGTCCGTTTCTTCACAGGGACATCGAACGATCCGTTTAAACATCTGACAATAATGTCGTACTTCGACCTGGGCAAGCACCCTAATTGCTTCCTTTTTCTCCTAATTGCTTCCTTCATCTGAAATAATATAATAAGTTATTATACATTTATACTTCATTAGTTAATAGAGCTTGTATTGAACACCGCGTGTCGAAAACGAATGTCTCACGACATGAGCTGAGCTAAAATCACTCGTCTGATAGCTCCGCTAAAATTTACAATCCGAACTTCCGGGCAATATGCGCAATGAAAGTAGCAAGTACTTCATGTAAAGTTTCATTGAAATCCAACCGAATTCAAATTCAGGGGAAAAATAGCGGGCAAACTTATGGCGGTCAACGGACAAACGGTCTGTAGAAACCAATGCTACGTGGATGGAAGGGATATAAAGAAGGGGCCCTGGGGGCCTAGGTCGCTCACCAGAAGTCACGACTAGGCAGGGTTCGAAGGTCAAAGACCTATAAACTCCATAAAATTTAAAATGTTCAAATCTACAGATTACAGGAGCTCGATCTGATTTTGGTGGAAAATACACTTTCGAAAAAATGACTGTAGCTTAAATATTTTAGCAGTTTAGGAGTTACGCACCCGGAAGGAATGCCACGGACAATTGGATAGACGGACGGACAACTGCAAATGCACTCTGAGGGGGGGGGGGGGCATAAAACATAAAAATCAATGCATGTTAAAACATCAATGCATATTAAGACAACTGAAAATTAAAATTATGTACAGTACTTACTGTCAAGAATTCTTTTGAAGTTTGAAGAAAGTTTGGATTTCAATTCTTTCTAGTCGAAAATCACAACTTTTCTTGCCGACCGCCAAGTCAAATATGGTTACTGACTTCTGAGTAAGACTCGTGTGCAAAATTCCCGCCTTTTTAAAGCGGCACGTTATCAAAGAAAAAATCGGAAACTTCAAAGCTTTGTCGGCTTCTCAGCAATATGACGTCGGAACGACAAATCAACTTTACAAAGTAATGTTTAGGAATACAGTCACACCTGTCTAAAGCAGCCAGTCAAACATCCTTATTTTTGGAGAGATATATTCATTTAAAAGAGCTCAAAATCTCTTAAATCGGATTTTGGTGAAAATACACTTTCGAAAAAAAAAGTTTTAAAAATTTGAAAATTGCTTTTAATGATCTCCACGAAAGTATCTGGCCCGCCCGGGAATCGAACCCAGGCCGCCTGCGTGCCAATCTGACGCGCAACCGACTGAGCTAGCCGGCGAAACAGTTACACAACCAGCAAAATCCATGTAAAGTGTGGTTAGGTTAGCTGTTTCTGTTACTGCTAGTTACGACGACGACGACGACGACGACGACGATGATGATGATGATGATGATGATGATGATGATGATGATGATGATGATGATGATACTTTTGTCACTTCCAATATTAGGTTAATACAATGTATTTGAGTTTGAAAAAAAGTTTACACATCGGCAGACTATTTCATTTATTAAGAAATACATAATTTATGTACCATATACGTAGGCCATTTTCATTTTTATGAGTTTTTTTGGTATGTACCAAATACGTTTTGGCGAGCATAGAAAAACTTTTTCCAACCGAATATGGTACAATGTTTGTACCATATTCGGTCGAAAATTGTACCATCTTCGGTCCGAGTATGGTACATTTGTACCATATTCGGCCGAATATGGTACAAATGTACCATATTCGTTTTTGTACCAAATACGGTCCGACAGAGCGGTGTTGACACATCTAAGTCTTCATGAACTATTCACGCGTTGGCCTCAACATTTACTACTACTCCTACAACTCACAATATTCACAATATTGATGAAATAACATAAATTGTATAACATTCCGATTCGAATATGTATTGTATGTACACATGCATAATTGTGCACATGCTAACGTGATTTCTTTTTATATCTAAAAACAATTGAACTTTCTCGCGATAATAAGATCTATCAATGTTACTCTACATCTTTGATAACTGCACAATACATAAAGAGCAAATTTATGAAATCACATGCAAACTTCTTTCTTTTGCATTACCTTCATGTATTTACATCAATCTCTGTACAGCTATGCCTCTATTCTATTTTTGTAATATGGCCTTCCAACAATTGAGTCGCGTTCTGAGAAAACTGGGCTTAATGCATGTGCGTAAAGTGTCGTTCCAGATTAGCCTGTGCACTCCTCACATGCTTATCAGGGACGACACTTTCCGCATTAACTTGATTTTTGGTAAGAAGGGACTTCATTGGAACGAAAAAAGACCATAAAAGCGGAAAAAGTCGTCCCTTATTAGCGTGTGCAGACTGCACAGGCTAATCTGGGACGACACTTTACGCACATGCATTAAGCCCAGTTTTCTCAGACCGCGACTTAATTGAATGATGCTTTTCAATATAAGTGTTAACAATCAGTTATGGGAACGGTTCGTGCAAATGATTCGCTTTTTTTAAAATATTAGTTATATTTGACGCGACTTACTAATATGTTGCGTTTTTATGCATTTAGTTGTAATTCGAAGATGCATTAAATAATATAAGATACGAATTTGTCATGTGTGTTAAAAAATTTACATGAAAATACCAACGGTTAGGGAGCGCGTCATTTCGTACCATCGTTGAACACCACTTGATAGCGAGTAAATAAAACAAACAAGATATGTCATGAATTTGACCCATTTATGCCTAGTGGACTCTCCCATCCTTGTAAATTTGATCAATTTATTTCCAAAATTAGGGATGTCTAGTATATTTATTTCTATATTTAGACAATTCTTACAGAAATTCCTTTAAGCAAACAGCGTACACCCAGATGAGACGCCGCATCATGCGGCGTCTCATCTGGGTTTACGCTGTTTGCAATGTCCTTTTTTTCAGGACGCTAGGCATGAATGGGTTAACTGCATTTAAATAATTCCCAGATTACATATGGTAAATGAGCTATTTGGACAAATAACTCCAACCACTCAACCGTCTGAATAACGAACTTTTATAACTATGTCAACTGCCATTGAAAAGATGTTAAAATTGTTCGAAAATAATGCTACGTAGACTAATGTCAGCATAAACCACATATTGACAGCTTCTTAGTGTTTGCAAGTTGCACTCAATTTCGCATTGAAAAATGCTTATAGCAGATGGTACTAGGTTGAGATATCATTGAAACCAGTTTGACGAGGGATACACGGTTTTGCAAAACATTTATACTCATAAATATAAACACATCGTAATTGCTATCAATACCATGAGCCCATGCTTGTAAACATACATCCTGTTAGTTTATTATGAAACTATGTAATAATTATGAAATTATCATAAAACTGAACTTTATGAATTAAGAGTCTCGAAATTATATCGCCCCAGAATACGGTTGTAGAATCAAACATTAAGTAGACATGTACATGAATGTTGCTACAAATATAATGTGGTTTGTTTAAATGATAATAAATATGGAAACAAAATGTCTGGGTTTAAGTTCATAATTCGGTTCCGATAATATGCAGCTTCGCTGAGTTTGTATGTAAATGATATCCGTGTATAATC
Organism: Dreissena polymorpha; assembly: GCF_020536995.1. NCBI lineage: Eukaryota > Metazoa > Mollusca > Bivalvia > Myida > Dreissenidae > Dreissena > Dreissena polymorpha. The sequence goes on along the minus strand of NW_026273325.1, from coordinate 441,553 downwards.
AAATTTAAATTAAACGTCACTGCCAAGGATATTACATTTAGCTATTCAATGTGTTTATCGTTGTTTTAAGCTCCGTTTTTTAATAAATAAGAAACACTTTTTAAATAAAGAAGAAGCACTAATTTCAAATAATTTCTAATGGAATATTATCATAACTACAAGTGTGCACATAAACATAGGATAGTAACGAATTCATACTATTGCATGGTATAGTAGTAGGCCTATCTGTTTAAGGCGATAGCAGGTTATACTGGAAATGTTTTTGTAAGATAGAAAGATGGAAAATATCGCTCCTCTCGCACGAAGTTCTACTGAGCGCATATGTATTGTATAATAATTAGTTTTTACAAACACAACATATGTCTGTAAAATAAACGACACTTTCGTTCAATTAAAAATATTTATTTTTTTAAATGCAATTTCGAAACACAATCACCTTCCTTGATCGACGCATTGACCATACAAGTAACTGACAAGCGCAGAGTGCGGACGATAATAACGGTTGATAAAGGCTGAGTTTATCGGTCGGACATTAAAGTGGGTTAAACAGGGATTTCCAATTTTATGAAGATTTTTATTTTTAATATCAGTAAAGATAAACAACTTGATCACGTTTAGGTCGTTCATTGAACTGATAATAATTAAAACATTATGGTGGTTCGGTTATCGTGGTGGTTGTCTAGGTAGTAGCGGTGGTTGTAGTTTTGCAGGTTCAAATTGTCGTAACCAAGCACGTGCTGATTGAAATACATTTATACGAAACCGCTCTAAATATTCCACAAGCTTTGCTTTAAGTAATGTACCATACTATGTTTAGTTTGTTACTGATCCCCCACAAATTTAAGTAAAATACAAACAAAGACACGGGAGCGTTTTCATGGTCGATCGCGCGATCAAGGCTAATTGCTATCAAGTGAACATATCGATTTCAAACTTATTCAGATGTTTAGACTGAAGATTAATACCATAACCTGTCGCGTTAAATTCTGATCCATTTTGACACGATTTCATTACAAACTTGTTCCATTTTTATTGAAAAACACTTACGCATAATGTTATTCCCGCAAGTTATTTCAAACTTGTTATGAACAAGAAATACGATTTTACACTTTAAATAATTCTATCATTTAAAAAAACACAAAAACAACAACACTTTTAATTGAATACCAATAATAACAGTCATACAACCAAACTCTCGAATTACAAACTATACACATTTCCGCATGTAGAAATATGTCATTCGTTAGATAGGCCGATGGGGCATACATTAAACAGGGCTAAACGCAAAAAGTGTTTCCATTTTTGTTCATCAATGGAATTGTTAGTGTATCATTAATTTTTTGTAAGTAAATGCATCACTGGTGATGGATTTTTTTTAGTTGAGTTCGTCAGTTATTTAGTATGATCTTATAAATCAAAAATCATCATTTTTAACTAGGAACATATTTAGCTGTAAGGATGAACTATTTCCATTCGTTTCCTACGGTAAATGTTATATTAGTAAACAGAAAAACAAACGCATTCAAATCATTCGCAAAATATCAATAACTTAA